>NW_025977608.1:0-6885 GCF_021869965.1 Rhincodon typus | reverse complement strand
TGGATTTGAGTAGGCCCAGCAGTGTGGATTTGAGTAGTCCCAGCAGCGTGGATTTGAGTAGTCCCAGCAGCATGGATTTGAGTCGGCCCAGCAGCATGGATTTGAGTTGCCCAGTAGCGTAGATTTGAATAGGCCCAGCAACGTGGATTTGAGTAGTCCCAGCAGCGTGAATTTGAGTAGGCCCAGCAGTGTGGATTTGAGTAGTCCTAGCAGCGCGGATTTGAGTAGGGCTAGCAGCATTGACCTGTGGCAGCGACATCAGAGGCAGCTTCTGCATTGTTGAGGCAGTCCTAGCTTTGACCTGTAGTTGCTATGGTGGGGGTGAGTTTGGGTTCCTGGCAGCATCTGTGTCCAGTGCAGATCCAAGGAGGTAGCGACAGAAGCAAGTTTGGGCCCAGTATGAGAGCCAACAGCATCAGCAGTGACTGCACCAGTGAGATGGGCCTGAAGCAGACCCATGGTGGTGGCAGAGTCGAGTTTGCGCTGGTGCAGTACTGTGCAGCATCGGTGGCATCTGCATTGGTGAGGTCTTGCGAGGAATCATGGTGGCGAGAGTGTTGGTGGAGGTGAAATGGCACTGAAGAGTGGTGACTTTTGTTCCAGCCACGGTGCGGTGAAGGGGACTCATGCCTGGCCATCAGGCCCATGACCCATGGCACAGCACTTACCAAGAAAGATTGTAAAATTGGACACTTTTTCTTTACTTCTTCATTTTTTCTGGCTTTATATTCTATGTTTCGGTTTACTTTCCTGTGCTTCAAGATAGCACTGCAGAATGACGAAACTATATGACACTTTTTACTGTATTTTGTAACAAGATACACGTGACAATAAAAAAATCAAATACAGTCAAACCATCCACAATATCCATGAGGTGTGGGAGAGGAGGCAGCTTAGGTGGGGGTGAAGCTGGGACAGGGTGACGTATTCTCGTGAAGGAAAATATGGGACGCCTTATGGGAGTGAGAGTGGAGGTTCTAGTGAGCTCACATTCAAGGAGCGAATGTTGGTGGGTGTAGGAGCAAGCAGGGAAATGCATGCTTACAAAATGAAAAACACAAAGGCAAAAGAAGACTGCTGTTCTCAGGTTTTGTCTCCCACCTGGACGTATCTTATCCTGGACTATCCACCCACGTTGAAGCTATGGTCAAGAAAGGACACCAATGCTTCTATGCCCTCAGAAGGGATTCCAAGGCTAAGGAAATTCAGCATGTTCACAATGACTCTTAGCATGGAAAGCATCCTATCCTGATGCATCACAGCTTGGTATGGCAATACCGCTGCCCAAAACTGCAAGAAATTACACAGTTATGAATGCAGCCCAGTCCATGATGTAAACCAGCCTTCCATCCGTTGGCTACGCCTATACTTCCCTTGGGAAAGCGGCCAATGTAATCATAGACCCCTCCCACCCTGGTCGTAGACTATTCCACCCTTTTCCATTGGGCAGGAGATACAAATCTTTGAAAACATGCACCAACCACATTCAGGACCAGCTTCTTCCTCCCTGTTATCAGACTTATGAACAAATGTCTCATATATGACAGTGAATCTTTCTCTGCACCTTCTCTGTAACTCTAACACTATATTCTGCCTTCTTTTAATGCACTTATGTCAGGTATGTTTTGTCTGATAGCACGCAAAAAAATACTTTTCTCTGTATCTCAGTACATGTGATAATAATAAATCAAATCAAATCAAAATCAAACCAAAAGGTGCCTGTAATGACAGACATGACAAGCTATCATAACAGCTGGTAATTCCTTAAGAAATGGGACAAGCGGCCATCCTGATAGGAGTTATAATCATGATGCAATGCTTTCTACGGGAGGTTGTACTCACAGTGAGCATGGGAAGAGGTTTACAGCACATTATATCTAACAATCACTCTTCATGAGACTGCCAGGTTGAAGAATTGCTTGCTCTTGTGTTGACATGCATTTGGAATCCAAGTTCCTTCAGCTTCTTGTGTAGGTCACTCTTCATATATCTCCAGTGTTAACAGTTCCGTTTCTACATGTCAGAATTCAGTTGCAGGCAGGTTGCAATTAGCCCAATTTATAGCAACTAACTGGTGGGACTGCTTTCTCCCATGGCGCATTCCTGTCTGATAAGACAACTGAGAGCTTGGTAAGACAACTCTATTTAAATTAGGATATAGCAGAATGGATCTTAATAACAATATACGAATAGACAAGATATCAGAAAAGAGAATGAGGAGAATAAATCAGTTTGTTTCGAGAAAATAGCGGCATGGAAGTGTCGCATTTATAACCTCCTTAGGAGAAGGAAAGACTTGCATTTATAGACTAACCTTTCATAACCTCAGATCTCAAATAGCTTTACAGCCAATGAAGTACTTTTGTGGTGTAGTCACTGTTATAATGCAGGAGACATGGCAGCCAGTTTGTGCACAGTGTTACCGTTGGAGGTGGATTGTTAAAGGTGATCTCCACTTTCCCATCTCTCGACTGACTCAATGAACAGAGAGTGCTTTAACCTCTTTCCAGTACACCCTTCTGAAAGCTTTCAATGACAGGTTTGCTTGCAACCTTGGAAAAGAAGAATAAATGTTTAATGTTCAACATCAAAATGCATTTGCCATGACTCCCACTGACTCTCACATTAATACATATACACACTTGGAAGAAAAGATGATGATTATAAAAGGTAACATGTACTTAAAAATTCAAAGTTCTCAGTCACCCTTCTGAGTTCAAGATGAGTCTTGAAATGTTTTGTGTGCTTGTAGCTTCTTTTGTTGCCCACTGAAGGATATGTTGGAGAAGATGAATTCTCTGTGGCATTTTGCTCACAGTAGAAGGTTTCTCTTGCTCCCCTATGATCAAGATGCACCAAACCTTTGCAGCTAAAACGCAATTCAGATCTTCAAGTAGAGAAGTAAAAGCCATCTCCAGTTCTCTAGCTGCTCATCGATCTGAGGCAGGGTCCTTACTCTTTGCTAGTCGAGATCTTTTTCTTGCCTTTTTGTTGCTCCCAAATGTGCATTATTAAAATATCGTTATCAGAAAATCTATTTTCTGTCATTCATCAATGTGTCTGATTTCCTTTGTCCCCATGAATGGTTTCTGACTACTAGGCCATTGTCGAACAATGGGATCCATGTTTTACCCACTCACAGAGCACTGTAATAGGATAGAGTTTGTTTCACAACCATATATTTTGGAATTCCTCTCTGAACTTGAAATGTTTTCAGGAAATATTGCAGACCAGTTCCTTTAATTATTTGGATGATAATCCTTAACCACAGAAAAGGTCTGTTGCATGTTAATGACCTAGAGTCATAGGGTCAAGCAGCTCTACAGCACTGAAACAGACCCTTCACTCCAACTCGTCCATGCTGACCAGATATCCTATGTGGAGAAGCAATGGCCTAGTGGTATTATTGTTGGGCTGTTAACCCAGAGACCTGGATAATGTCCTGGGGACCTGGGTTCAAATCCCACCATGGCAGGTGGTGGGATTTAAATTCAATAAATATCTGGAATTAAGGATCTAACGATGCTTGTGAATCCATTGTTGATTGTCAGGAAAAACCCATCTGGTTCACTAATGTCCTTTAGGGAAGGAAACTGCCATCTTTACCTGGTCTGGCCTACATGTAACTCCAGACCCACAGTAACGTGGTTGACTCTTAACTGCTCTCTGGGTAATTAGGGACCAACAATAAATGCTGGCCTGGCCAGCAACAACACTCATCCTGTGAATGAATAATAGAAAAAAATTGATCTAGTCCCATTTGGTCCATATCTGTCTAAAATTTTCCAATTTACATATCCATCCAGATATCTTTTAAATGTTGTAATTGTACCAGCCTCCACCACTTCCTCTGGCAGCTCATTCCAGACACACACCACCCTGTGCATGATAAAGTTGCTCTTTAGGCTCCTTTTAAATCTTTCCCATCTCACCTTAAACCTATACCTTCCAGTTTTGGACTCCCCCACCTGGGGAAAAGACCTTGGCTATTCACTCTATCCATGCCCCCATGATTTTATGAACCTCTATAGGGTCCCCTCTCAGCCTCCGATGTTCCAGGGAAAATAGTCCCAGCCTACTCAGCCTCTCCCTTTAACTCAAACCTTCCAACCCTGGCAACATCCTTGTAAATCTTTTCTGAACCTTTTCAAGCTTCACAACGTCCTTTCTATAGTGTGGTTACCAGAAATGCAAGCAGTATTCCAAAAGTGACCTAACTAATGTCCTGTACAGCCGCAGCAAGACTGCCCAACTCCTGTACTCAATGCGCAGATCAAAAAGGCAAGCATACCAAACACTGCCTTCACTGTCCTATCTACCTGGGACTCCACTTTCAAGGAACTATGAACCTGCACTCCAAAGTCTCTTTGTTCGGCAATACTCACCAGGACCTTATCATTAAGAGTACAAGTCCTGCCCCTGATATACCTTTCCAAATGCAGCACCTCACATTTATCTAAATTAAACTCCATCTGCCACTCCTCAGCCCATTGGTCCATCTGATCAATGTCCCTTTGTACTCTGAGATAACCTTATTCGCTATCCAATGCACCTCCATTTTGGTGTTAGGTACTAATTACTAACAGATCTCCTGTGTCCACATCCAAATCATTTATATAAATGACGAAAAGCAGTGGACCGAGCACCGATCTTTGTGGCACACTGCTGGTCACAGGCCTCCAGTCTGGAAAGCAACACTTCAACACCACGCTCTGTCTCCTACCTTCAAACCAGTTCTATAACCAAATGGCCAGTTCTCTCTGTATTCTATGTGATCTAACCCTGCTAGCCAGTCTACCATGAGGAACCTTGTTGAAACCTTACTGAAGTCCATGTAGATCATGTCCACAACTCTGCTTTCATCAATCCTCTTACTTACTTCTTCAAAAACTCAATCAAGTTAGTGAGACATGATTTCCCATGCACAAAGCCATGTTGAATATTCCTAATTAGTCCTTGTCTTTCCAAATACATGTAAGTCTTGTCCCTTGTGTTACCCTCCAACAACTTGTCCACTACTGATGTCAAAGATATGCTCAAGCAGCTCATTTGTGTTTGGAATGCCTTGCCCAGATATGGAGGAAAACTTGAATACCCTTTATGCTTCCATATTTATTGAAAGTCCAAAACTAGATGGCATAGGTGAGAGGGGAAGTTTTAAAGATGACCGAAGGGGCAACGTTTTCACGCTGAGGTGCGTGTATGGAATGAGCTGCCAGAGGAAGTGGTGGAGGCTGGTACAGTTACAACACTTAAAAGGCACCTGGAAGGGGAAAAGGAATAGGAAGGGTTTAGAGGGATATGGGCCAAATGCTGGCAAATGGAACTAGACTTATTTTGGATATCTGAACGAGTTGGACTAAAGGGTCTGTTTCCGTGCTGTACAGCTCAGGGACTCTGTGACTCTATGAAAAGAAAGAAATGATCTCCTGACCTGTCAACTCCATTTTGTTTAAAAGTTAAATGTCTATTCTCCATTTTGTTTTAATGTATCTGTTCTTCATTATATCCTGTAAATCCATATGTGAGTCCATAATGTGTGAGACAAACAGAAAATGATAACAACCAGGAATCTATCATTAGCGGTGTTGGTTGAGAAATAGCTATTGGCCACAACACAAGGGAGAGTGCCCCACTCTTCTATTAAATAGTGCCTTAGGAATTTTTTGTGCCCCTCTGGGCTTCAGTTTAAAGTTTCACTTGAGAAGGCAACGTGTACATCAGCTCTCAGTCAGTACTGCACTAACATATCAGTCAATGTTATGTGCTCACATCCTTGGAGTGTAGGAAAGCCTCAGGGTTTGTATGCTGTGGAAAATGCTATGCTTATTGATTTGGTGGCTTTGGAAGTAGGTGCCTGCAGAAACTGTTCTTTTTGATGGTTCTGAGAACAGTGATAAGCTACAGTGGTGATGCAGAGATGGCCATTGGCCATTTTGAATGTCCAATCAATGGGACTCGACCACTTCTTCACACTGACAAATTCCTCTATTCATCATTGAACCTCATCAACTCTTTTGTTGCAGAGTGCTGACTGTCTTAATATCGGTTCTTATAATTATGATGTTGATAGAATAGGCTCAGAGAAAACATGGGAGGAGCCCTTAAATTGTCAGTTATTGGCTTCTTAAGGAACTCATCCTGCCCTCATTGATATTCTACCAAGGGCTGAAGGAGCAGGGACTATTTCACATGAGCAACTTGCCACACCAGATATGTCGATCTGCTGCGAACTGGGGGGCTCACTCTTGTCGGACCGCTGTGTCCTCAAGAAAGGCCCCAGCTAGCAGGAAGACCTCCATGTCCTTCAAACAGACCCTCAATCATTCATTCACTGGATGAGCCCATGAAACAGCCACACTTACTTGTGCTCCAGCCTTCTCCTCCTGGGCTTCTTGTAGTCATAGCCTTGACCACCACCACAGCAGTGCATTCTGAGAGCGCTTTCACTTCATGGAGGCAGGAATGACATTCCGAAGGCTTTACGAACCATGGCAGCAGGCTGGTAAATATCTGATTTGCTTTAAAAAAAATCCCCAATGACATTTAAATATGCATATATTCACTCATGTGAAATGGGCCAGCATTTATTGCCCATCCTTAATTGTCCAGAGGGTATTGCTGTAGGTCTGGAGTCACTTGTAGGCCAGACTTCCTTCCCTAAAGGGTATTAATGAAGCAGATGGGTTTTCATAATTATCATTAAGCCAGTTTTTAATGACAGATTTTTATTGAATTCAAATGTCAAGATCATCATGATGAGACTTGAGCATGTCCCAAAGCATTAGACTGGGATTTAGGATTACTACTCCAGTGACATTGCTATAATGTCATTTGGTAATGGCTCTCCAGTCAGTCAATGTGACCATTGTTGCAGCCACTGTG
>NW_025977607.1:0-6886 GCF_021869965.1 Rhincodon typus | reverse complement strand
TGCTTTGTCCTGGATGGTGTCAAGCTTCTTGAGTGTTGTTGGGGCTGCACCCATCCAGGCAAGTGGGGAGTATTCCATCACACTCCTGACTTGTGCCTTGGAGATGGTGGACAGGCTTTGGGGAGAATGTGAGACCAACTAGGGCTGAGCAATAAATGCTGGCCCATATCCCATGAATAAATAAACGAAACGTATTGGGCAGTGACTGAAAATGAATCTAAACATTTCCCCTTGGCATCACCGTCACTGAAATCTCTATCAACATCCAGGAAGTCACCGTTGATCAGACACTGAGCTGGGACTTTGCAATGAGGGATTTAATTCCTGACTCTCCAAAGCCTGTCCACCATCTACAAGGTGCACATCGGGAGTGTGATACTATCCCACTGGAAGCAGTTGCACTGGGATGAGGGCAGCTCCTTTAACACTGAAGAATCTTGACATTATTCAGGACAAAGCAGCCAGCTTGATCTACACAGCATCCAACACCTTCTACATTCACTCCATCCAACACCAGTGCAGAGCAGCAGCGGAGTGTAACATCTGTAATGTGCACTGAGTAAACTCATGAAAAGTCTTGAGACAGTACCTCCCAAACCCACGACCACTTCCATCTGGAAGGACAGGGGCAGCTGACACATGGGAACACCACCAACTACAAGTTCCCCTCTAAGTTACTCGCCAACTTCAGATATGATCCTTGATAAGGGGATAGGGGTAGAAGGGGCTGAAAGTTTCTCTGGGGTAGGTAGGAATATGGAGCTATCAGATTGACCATGATCTTTTGAATGGTGGAACAGACTCAAGGGCTGAGTGTCATCATTTTGCTCCTAATTCATATGTTGAGGAGATTTAAAGTGGATAATAAAGGCTGGTCAAATCCAATGTATCCCATGAATAAATTAAAACAGTTTGGGCAGAAGGGGAGAACTCTCTGTCGTCCCACTGAAATTATTTCTGATACCGACATCACTGAAATACATTAGGTGCTCGTTTATTCGATTGCTGTAGCTGGGATCGTGCTGTGCATTCATTGGTTGTTGCGTTTCCTACATCACAACAGTAGCTGCACTTCAGATGTTCTCCATTATCTCTGAAGTGGTCTAGGGTATCCTGAGGTGGTGAAATATCTTTCATACTCAGGATGTGGTCTGATCAAAACACGACATTCTCCCGAGACATGAGCCATGTTTAAATTGGCCCTGGGAGCTGTTCAAAGGTAGGATGTGTCAACCCGTGAGTGTGAGAGTTTGCTAATGATCTGCCTATTGCTCATTCTGATGGAGGATCTCGTTAGTTGAAGCTAAACTGCCTGGGAGCTTTGCGGTAAAGTCATTGGGGTTAATAGTAGGGGTTTGTGTTTTGGAATAAATTTGCTTTGTAATGGTGCATGAAATTCTACCTTGCTGCAGGCTGCTCAACACCAGGGTAGCAACAGAATATATATATATAAAAGAAACAATTAATGCATTTGATAGGATGAAGATTCCCGTTTGACTCCTTTGCAGAGTCAGACTTGTTGAAGGCCGAAGGCATAAGATGGACAAGTGCAAGTTGTACCAATTAATTATTGTCTCAATGAAAAGAAACAGCATGCTTTTATATTGCACCTTTACAGCCTTAGGACACCCAACAAAGTACTCACTTAAGAAATGGAGTCACTCTCGTAAGTGTGAAAAATACATCAACCATCTAGTGCACAGCAAGCTCCCACAAACAGCAATGATTGGCTACTCTGATGTTCTGGGATGTAATGCAGACAGCAAGTGCTGGAAGTAGTCCGCAGGCCTGACCCCAGCATCTGTGGAGAGACAGGATCGGAGTTAACGTTTCAAATCAAAGGTGATTCTTTTCGATGTTGACTGAGGGATAAATGCTGACCCAGGAAGATGCTCTGGTTCTTCTTCAAACTTGCGCCATGGGATCTTTTATTCTTCCTTCAAATAGTTTAATTTCCATTCTAAAGTGTCGCACCATCTCGGCGTTAGGCTGGACTGTGTGTCGATGGATGACCCAGAGCCTCCTGAATCTGAGGCAAGGCTGTTCTTGTTCATGTTTTTCCCAGTTTTACTACCATCGAAAGCTAGCAGCTTTCTGGTAGTTTACTCAGTAAGGGAGCTGTGGGTGTTGTGGAACTGCACCATCCATGTTTATAACAGTGTAACTGATCTTGGGGATGTTTGCAAAGCCAAGGATCTTAACAAGTATCACACCGTAGAACAGAAAGGCCGAGAGATTTTTAATCAGGAAGGGAATCAAGGGTTTTGGGGAAAAGACAGGAAAATGGGTTTAAGGATGATCAGATCAGCCAGGATCTCATTGAATGGTGGAACAGACTTGATGGGCTGAATGGCCTACCACTGCTCCTATGTCTTAATGCCTTAAAGCCCGAGTCAATCAATGATTCCTGGCCATTCTCACAGGCAGAATGCAAAGCTTAAGTGGAGAATTCTAATCACACGGAATGGGTAGGAAACACATGGGATCATGTGGAAATCTGACTGTACAGTCCACCCAATCAGACCAATTTAAACCAGTCCTGCCCTTTGGAAAGCTCATGGGATTGGGATCATGTCCTGGCCCTCTGGTTTCGCTCTGTATTGAAGTCAATGGTAAAACGGGACAGGGGCAGACATCAATGGACCACCTTGTCCCATACTTATTCAGTGGTTTAGTTTCACATTAGCCCCTGGCACTGCCTTATGGAGTTCTTGCCGCTGTCATGGTGCCACACTCTTCTGTCACATACCAACCTTTCACACATCTACCATAGCTTAGCTGCAGCTACTCTGTGACATCTGCCCTCTATCACCAGCTGGTCAACCCTAGGAGGTGGCATTTAATGCAGGTGATGGGGGTCTTGCCCAGCAGCTGGAGAACCAATCCAATTGCTCCCCACCCCTGCCACCACACACACTGTCACCCCATTTTGGGAAGACCCACTGGATTATGTGGTCTTCCAGTATCCATTGTTGGACCTTACGCCCCAGGATCAAGGAGAACTGCTGGCCAATCAGAGACCAGCTTTACAGTGGGTGAAAAATGTGGGAATAGCAGGAGGCTATTGGCAATGCCAGTAAAGGCCAGATATCTTATGGCCTGTGCCTTACGGTCTTATAGAGATAGATAGGTTCTTGATTGTCAAGGGAATCAAAGGTTACAGGGAGAAAGTGGGAGAACGGGGTTAGGAAACTTGTCAACCATGATTGAATGGCTGAGCAGACTCAATGGGCCAAATGGTCTAATTTCTGTTCCAATGTCCTATGTCTTATGGTCTTATAGAACTTCCAGATCATTCCATTCCTATGGCATTGATAAGTTTCCTTTCATGTGTCCCAAAGCATTCCCCAGCCCCAATTTCCTTTGGGAGCTGTGATTACTGTCAGCTGGGTAGACAGCAGCAACCATCTGCACAGCAAGATCTCACAAACTGCACATTTTGATAAAGGATCTTTTTGTGGAAGTAGGCAGAAGAAAGCAAAGAAAGAATCCTGTTTGGAATAAGAGGGTCTCTTATTCTTGGTGCTATTCTGGGTTTCCTCGAATAGCATAACCCAAGAGAGTTGACAGAGGTTCCAATGAACAATTTATCCGTGGACTCATCGAAAGCATATGGACTGCAATGGTTCAAGAAGGCAGCTCACCCCCACCTTCTCAAGGGGCAACTAGGAACTGGCAATAAATGCTGGGCCCAGCCAGCGATGCCCACATCCCATAAATGAATAAAAAAAATTGGGGCCATAGGACAATAAGACGTTGGAACAATAATAGGCCATTCAGCCCATCAAGTTTGCTCCGCCATTCAATGAGATTATGGCTGATCTGATAATCCTCATCTCCACTTTCCTGGCTTTTGCCCATAACCCATCATTCCCTCACTGATTAAAAATCTGTCTATCTCAGCCTTAAATATAATTAATGGCCAACGTTCCCTCTAAGCTTTGTGGCTGCATGCTCACATAGCTTCCCTGATGTTCCGAACGCTGCGATCGGTGTTGGCATGCTGATTGTAGCATTGGTTTCCGGTTCTCCGAGGGCTGGTGAGAATATTAGGGGGAACGCTGTGAGTGACCCAGCCTCGATAGCCCCCTGCGGTAAAGAATTTCACAGATGCACCACCTTGTGGGAGAGGAGGGATCTTCAACAATGTGGCCACCATCCCATCTCACAGTGAGTTATTTGCCAAGATTTGCGTTTAACTGCTGAAGTGGGATTTGAACTTGCAGCTGTCTGATGTGGAGATTGAACAGTCATCCACTGACACCAGGGTAGAGGATCGAAAACAGTGATAAATGCCACCAGAGAAAGGAGGGTAGCAGAAATTGGGGCAATAGAAGAATAAATGTGTTATTCCATTTGCTGAAGTAATAAGCATGCAGTTAGTTCTTAAACTCAGTTCTTGTGAGTATCTGTTTAAGGAGCCCTGAAGCATCTTACTGTGATTAGAGTTTTAATTTATAATAAAAAGGGATTATGGTGAAATCAGGGAACTCTCGTACACAGTGCCTTGTTCACAAAACCTATGAGCTTTTCTTGCCTTTTTTTGGGTATTAAAATCTCACAAACATTGTTCATAAATGTTCAGCGTTCTCTGAAGCAAGGATTATTTCTGTAGCACCTTTCAGAACCTCAGAACATTGCAAAGTAAGAAGAATCCAAGTTAGGGCTTCTGAATTGTATTCACTGCTGTAACGTTGGAAATGCAGAGGCAATAAGAGCAGATTGTCAGTGTTAATGACACTAGCTTAGAGCTAAACATTGGCCAGGACACCAAAGTACCCTCCCCTGCTCTACTTTGAATGATGCCAAAGAATCCTTTACATCCACCTGAGGTGATAAGGCCCGAAACGTCAGCCTTCCTGCTCCTATGATGCTGCTTGGCCTGCTGTGTTCATCCAGCTTTACACCTTGTTATCTCAGATTCTCCAGCATCTGCAGTTCCTACTATCTCTGTGATACATGTCCCTTGGTTTAAGATTTCATCCAAAAAAGTTGGCACTGTGGCCCTCCTTCAGTGTTACGCTTGAGCGTAAGTCTAGGGTTTCTGATTAAGTCGATAGACTGTGGGGGTTTAATCCATGATTTTTTTGAACTAGTGACAAGGGGGCAGATTGTACCCATCCCTAATTGGCGGCAGGCAGGGGGGTAGGCTGTTTATTTTACTGTGCCCTTCCCCAGCCGACTCCAACCACCATTGGGCAGCCTATCTGTCACCAGGCTGATTGAGGCCATTCAGTTGGCAAGGAGTTATCACACAAGGATCTTATCGGGATTTAATCAGCAGCAGGAGAGGCCTGCACCAACCCTCCAGACAGGGGAATTCAGGAATTGGAAGTCCTACTTGACAGAGCTTCCACCCAATCAGAGGGTGGGAGCTCTCCAGCATTTGCACAGGATGGCGATCGAGATATTTTTCATTCATTCATTCAGAGAGAGTCATAGAGTTATACGGCAAGGAAACAGGCCTTTCGGTGCAACACGTCTGTGCCAACCAGGTATCCTGAGCTGAACTAGTCCCATTTGCCTGCGTTTGGCCCATACCCTCTAAACTGTCACTATTCATGTACCCGTCCAGAAGCCTTTTAAATGTTGTACTTGTATCAGCTTCAACCACTTCCTCTGGCAGCTCGTTCCATACATGCCCCACCCTCTATTTTCCTTCAGTACCCAGAAGATGGCAGAAGCATTTGGATCCTGAGGCCAGAGCTCAGTTGCCCCTGGGTGCCGTTGACAGGGCACCATCCACACCTCCTCACACATCCTTTTTGATCATTTTCCCGCTACCATAAACTCTGTGTCTTTTTGTCCCCCACACCATCTCTCTGTGGGTTCAGCATCTTTGGGACCTAGAGCACAGTGGCAGTGGCAGAACCAGGCAGATGAGGGGCCCAGAGCCAAGATCGCGCCAGGCCCAGCACAGGACTCAGCTTGGACACGGCCACAGGAGCACTGGCAGCGACAGAAAAACCTGTTTCCAGGAGCTGGCTGGTTTCCAGCATCAGAAGGGAGAGCCAACGAGGTCACAGCTGAATGAGAGAGTCAGAGCTGAGCCCTTGGGCAGACGCCATCAAACGGACAACATTCCTCAGATATTGCTTCCTGCTGTCTAAGCAGAGTTCCAAAATGGCGCCAAAGCATGGCAACCTTTTGTAATTTTCACTGTTAGATGTGGGAATAAATCTAATCTAATCTCTGTGTGAGAGAGTTGCCCCTCTCACCTCAAACTTATGTGGACATGGACATTGTTATGTGTCACTTCCCTGTATCAATACATTATTCTCAACTCTACAAAATACCTGGCCATTTTCCCACAACTCCATGCCCTCCAATAAAGGCTGCAGCGGTTCAAGAAGGCAGCTCATCACCACCTTCTCAAGGACAATTAAGGATGGACAATAAATACATCCCATGGACAAATTTTTTCAAAAAATTTGGTTTTCATCCCTGCTGCAAAATCAAAATGACTTTTACAAAAATCAGAAGTGATACCCTACGTGGCTTTGACAGCAACAAACCATCCCTCCCAATTCCTTTTCAATCTGTCCACAGCCTTTGATGTTGTTGAGCACGGCCCCTCTCCTGCTCCAATACCAATGCACAGATACCCAGCTGCTTCTGCTATTCTCACCTCGCTCCATTATTATCCAGCTCACCGGAACCAGAGTTTCACTTGCTTGTGCTCTGGTTCTGTCAGCATCACAGACTACTGTTTATATTCCACCAATATTCATGTGGAGAGTTCTAACTCCAACCAGCCACGAGCTGCTTGCATGGGCATCCTAATAGTGAGAAACTTAAAAATGGAAATTATTTAAAGATAGGTCTTTCTTTTTATTAATGGGATGTGGGTGTCACTGGTGTGGCCAGCATATATTGCCCACCCCTA
>NW_025977606.1:0-6886 GCF_021869965.1 Rhincodon typus | reverse complement strand
TACTCATTGGAATTCAGAAGAATGAGGGGAGATCTTATAGAAACATATAAGATTATGAAGGGAATAGGTAAGGTGGAGGCAGGGAGGTTGTTTCCGCTAGCAGGTGAAATGAGGACTAGAGGGCATCGCCTCAAAATAAAGGGAAGCAGATGTATGACTGAGGTCAGGAGGAACTTCTCCACCCAAAGGGTTGTGAATCTGTGGAATTCCCTGCCCAGTGAAGTGGTTGAAGCTACCTCACTGAATGTTTTTAAGGCAAGGCTAGGTAAATTTTTGAACAGTAAAGGAATTAAGGATTATGGTGAGTGGGCGGGTGAGTGGAGCTGAGTCTCAAAGATCAGCCATGATCTTACTAAATGGCGGGGCAGGCTCTAGGGGCCAGATGGCCTACTTCTGCTCTATGTTCTTATGTTCTGTTCTTAGGTGTCTGCTTACACCACCACTAGTGGCAGTGTGTTCCATGCACCCTCCACCCTCTGTGTGAAACATTTTCTCTGCAGTTCTCCCCTCAATGTGGTTTAATGTTGGTTCTGAAGTCATGCATAGGCCAGACTAGGTAAGGATGGCAAATTTCCTTCCCTAAAGAACATTAGTGAATGAGATTATTTTCAAGACAATCAATTATAGTTTCATGGTCACCATCACTAAGACTTTCTGTGAGCAGTGGAGGCTGGATCATTGAATGTTTTTAAGACGGAGTTGGAATCTTGATCAACAAGGGAGCAGAAGCGGGTGGCTGTGTACAGCCCGAATTTAATACCGGTTTGAAATTAGTATCACAGAATTCCTTGTTTATAAAATATTTAAATATGTAAAAAGGCCAAAGGATTTTGATTTCAACTGCATCTGTTTTGCCTCCCTCTCTGTTCCCACAGAAAGCACCCATTTCAGGGCAGGAAGAGTCATCACAGTGACTGCTTGGGTCCAGGTGGAGCAAAACCCTCTTTACCTCTGGGGTTCTCTGTATCGTGATCTCATCCATGAAAATTGGTGATTGATCATGCAATTTCATAAAAATCCTGTTGCATTTTCTGATTCTTCTTGCTCCTTCCTTAAGTTCCCAATAGGATTGAATTGCAGCCGCATTCCTGAATATTTCAGGGTACTTTGTCACGGGGTGTGTTACAGCTGAACCTAACCCAGTCTTTATGTCACGGGGGTTACCAGACAGAGGTCAGTAGCAATGCTGATTTCGTTGTGTGACATACCGCTCCCCACACAATGTAGAATTGAGCTTCTCCTGGAACCTTCAACAACAGTTTATATTTATGTAATGCACAATAGCATTAGAATTCAAGCCCCACTATTCCCAGAGTGGTGACAAAGGTAAATGATTTTAAAAATTATACAAAATTCCTCAATTTTCCTCATTTTCAGATCCAGGTTGACAGAAAATGTGGACCAGGTTTCTGTACTTAACAAGCATTGCTGTTTATTCCAACTCTAGTTACAGGTAATCAGTTATGACCTGTAGACATGTAAGTCAACGAACTAAAACTCTAATCCCCTTATAAAATTCCCCTCACAAACAGAGACAGGCACATGCAGATAGAGACAGATGTACAGACAGGAAAAAAACACACATGGATGTTGTGGACAGAAGGGGGGACAAAAAAGAGAAAATAGATCACTTGTTTAAAGATTCTATTGAGTTGGTTGTTATGCTGATCAGAATGCTGCTGCTTCGTCTTTCTGGATGTTTCCACTGGTTTGCCAGAGACACACAGTTCATTGATAAAAGGTCTCTGACTCCTTGGGTAGAAGTTACAGCTTGCAGCAACTGCTGAGTGAAAGATAAACTGATTTTCTTTTGGCTTAAAGTGGCTTTCACTGCAGAGAATACAGAGAGAGCTTGTGAACTGGCGGTGGTCTGAATCTCTTCTCTTAATCTTGTTCACAGCCCCAAGCTGCTTAGCTACCTGAAAACCAGTTACATAATTGTTGGCAGAGAGAACATGTTTTTCGTTGGCAACTGATCATTAATCCACTACTTGTTGCCAACTAATGCTTCGGTTTGCACAGAGACCTTTGACTCCAGTTCACCTGCAACTGCTGCTGTAAACAACAGCTGCGCAAGCAATATTCACAATCAGTATCAACCAAAGACCCCTCCCACCCCGGTTATACTCTCTTCCACCCTTTTCCTTTGGACAGAAGACTTAAAAGTTTGAATACACATGCGAACAGATTCAAGAATAGCTTCTTCCCCCTGTTATCAGACTTTTGAATGGACCTCTCAAACATTAATGTTGATCTCTCTCTGCACCTTCTCTGCAGCTGTAACACTGTATTCTGCATTCTGTTCTGCTACATGTTACAATCTGCCTGTAAAACACACCAAGCAGTACTTTTCACTGCATCTCAGAACATGTGACAACAATATATCAAATCAAATCAAATCAAAACTTGCTTTCAAACTGTGCAGCAATTCTTGTAGAACCTGGTTCTGATCTTGTTTCAGTCCATGATTAAAAAGACAGTCTTTGCAATGCTCTTTTAGTGGCGCTCCACATGAGCATTATCAAGCAGCGTTTGACACCAAGCTTCATAAAGGCAGACAACCAAGAGTTTAAGGAGCCTTTTCAAGGAGAGGGAGAGACTCGTAACCTCCTGTGTTGTAAATGTCTGTTTGACCCGTCGTGTCCACATCATTTGACAAAGATCTAATCCCATTTTCCAGCTTTTGGTCCATATCCTTAGAGGTAATAGCAACTCATAACATCTAAGCAACACTTACATATTCATTCAAGAGTTTCCGACTCGATCACATTTCCGGAGAGTGAGTTCCAGACTCCCACCACACTCTGAGGAGAGATGTGGAGCGATTTTGTGAAAAGTTCCAGAGCTCAGGGCCTGGCCACTGAAGGCACAATCACCAAGATTGAGAGACTGCAATAGGAGATGAACAAGAGATTGCAATTGGAACAGCACAGATGCCTCTTAAAAACTGTAGGAGGTGTATGCGTGGAGTAAAGGATTTATTGCGAGGACTTGAAAGCACGGGTGGGAAATTTTTTTAAAATTAAGTGTTTAATCTTTCTGACTATTTTGAGTTGGAATTTCAAAAGCTAAAACCTTTTTTGTTCTTGCACATAAAGCATTGGTGCTTCATGGATTAATTAGAAACATTCAATGTATTACATTTGGTGCTTTACCATATAATTAACCTCGAATACTGATCTATTGCATGCTTTGTATTTGACACCAGTACTGATTCCACTGGGGTCAAGACGGTAGGGAAGGCAGAGTGGAGCATGGAACGTGTAGACTTGAATGAAGCTGGTGTGGGTGTCGTTTGAACTAAGTTGGGTAGAAATTCCAAACATCGTATGCTTAACAACCAGTGGCACACTTTGAAAAGTCTGGTTGTTATTCAAAATGCTACATAAATGCTCGTATTCCCCACCCCTCAAATTCTGAAAGAGGAATTTAGTATGGAAATGTTCAAGGGTGAAGTTGAAATTTCCATCATTTTGATGCATTACAGAAAGTTGGTTTATTCTATGCCATTGTCTGACATAACTTCTTTAAAAAAAGATGTAATCTGCATTTTGCAACAGGTGTGCATGATGTTGAAATACTATTCGTTGGTTTTTTGCGTATAATGACTGCTTTCACAAGTGGCAATCCCCATTCTCTCATTTCAGGAAGCATTCTGAGCTGTCGGAGCTAAATGTGAAGGTTTTAGAAGCCCTGGAGCTGTACAACAAACTGATGAATGATGTGCCTATGTACTCCTCCATGTATTCCAAGCCTCAGTCCCAGTCCCAAGCTCAGGCTTACTATACACAACAGTCAGCTGCTGTTCCTATGCAGGTTGGTCCAAGTCAATTGGGAAGCTGGGGAATCTTGACAGTCTTTTTTGGAAAGACTGTAGAGGGAGAATGTGACACAAATGCTGGAGGGGCTTTATTGCTGAGATTGCAACCAAAAAACATTATTAGGTAAGAGTAAGGAGTGCTTAATAATTCACCATTGGTGTATTTGATTTGGATATTGGGTGCATAATGCTTCACTCTCCAGGGTTTGCAGAGTCAGAAACTCAAGTTGGAATTCACCAGTGTAAAACTGCTCTGTGCCTTTCTTTTTTGAGCTTTTGACTTGTGGTCAGTAGATGGAGCCTTGGTACATTAATCCATCTATTATTGACACCACTATCAAAGATACTGCAGCAAAGTTCAGATACTGCATCCCCTTTCTGTTCCATCAAATGTTAAGGAATGGTGTCTGATTTGTGCACCGTGGAAAAGTGAAAAACAAAAATAGAAACTGCTGGAAAAGTTTGGCAGGTCTGGCAACATCTGTAGAGAGAAATCAGAGTTAAGTTTCACATCCTCTTTTGAGGAAGGGTCGCTGGACCTGAAACGTTAACTCTGATTTCTCTCTACAGATGCTGCCAGACATGCTGAACTTTTCCAGCAATTTGTGTTTGTTTCTGATTTCCAGCATCTGCAGTTCTTTTGGTTTTTACTGAAAAAGTGAGATGCTAAGTGTATCCCCTGAAGTTCAATTAGCTGAGAACATGGTAAGCTTTAGTGATGAGTATTTTTCAATTCATTTCGATAGCTGTTTCTGATATAGAACATAGAACAGTACTGCACAGTACAGGCCCTTCGGCCCACGATGTTGTGCTGAACTTTTACCCTAATCCTAAGGTTTATCTAACCTCCGCCCCTACCTTATACTATCATCCATATGCCTATCTAATAGCTACTTAAGTGCTCCTAATGAGGCAGACTCTACTACCCTCTCTGGCAATGCATTCCACGCCCCTACCACTCTGAGTAAAGAACCTACCTCTGATGTCTCCCCTGTATCTACCTCCACTCACTTTAAAACTATGCCCCCTCATAATAGCTACCTCCACCCTAGGAAAAAGTCTCTGGCTGTCTACTCTATCTATACCTCTGATCATTTTGTACACCTCTATCAAGTCACCTCTCATCCTTCGTTGTCCTAAAGAGAAAAGCCCTAGCTCTCTCAACCTTTCCTTGTAAAACCTTCCCTCCATTCCAGGCAACATCCTGGTAAATCTCCTCTGCACCTTTTCCAACGCTTCCACATCTTTCCTGTATTGAGGTGACCAGAACTAGACACGAACTCCAGATGTGGCCGAACCAGGGTTTTGTATAGCTGGAGCATAACTTCACGGCTCTTGAACTCAATCCCTCTATTAATGAAAGCTAACACACCATACGCCTTCTTAACAACTCTATTCACCTGGGTGGCAGCTTTCAGGGAACTGTGGACATGAACCTCAAGATGCCTCTACTCCTTCACACTGCCAAGAATTTTTCCATTAACCCTGTATTCTGCTTTCCGGTTTGTCCTTCCAAAATATAACGCGATACAGTCGGCTCTGCTATAATGCGTATTCTTCAATGCAAATTGGCTTTAACGCATTTCATGAATTTAGACCGCTATTTGTAGAACATGAGCTTCCCTTGCCTGTATTAGCTATAACGTGATTCCAGCCCCGTTAGTTTAAATGGCACGACTATTGTACGATTTTTCTTATAATGTGAGAACTGAACTATCCCATTATATCAGAATGGACTGTAGTTCCGTTCTCATGTGATCTTGTGTTAAAAAAAATTTGAGCAATAGCTGCGCCATTTAAACTAATGGGGCCGAAATCGCGTTATAGCCAATACAGGTAAGGAAAGTTCGCGTTCTACAAATAGCAGTCTAAATTTGTGTTAAAGCCAATTCGCATTGAAGAACATGCGTTAAAGCAGAACCAACTGTATTATTAAATAGGTCTTTACAGCAATAATCTCATGGTCAACATTGAGACATTCCTCTAGTTCAGAGAATTGGTAGTTAACCAGATTGGTACTCTTACTGACCAATTTTTTTTTTTAAAAAATGTTGGGGCTACAGCTAATTGTTAGTGCATCTGCAATTGTTTTGGTTGTTGTGTAAGATAACTTTGGAATGGTTTGAGCATTCACTCAAACTGCAAGTTTGACTACCTTTAGCTTGTCATGTTAATTCACGGATGTGGGTGGATGTTGTTGCCTGGGCATTAATTCCTTATCTCCAGTTTCCCCTGAGAAGTTAGTTGAACTGCTGCAGTACATTTGGTGTACACAGTGTTAGGGAGAGAGATTTTGACCCAGCGACAGTGAAGGAACAGCGCTATGTTTCCAAGTCTAGGTAGTGAGTGTCTTAGAGGAGAACTTGTGGACAGTGGTGTTCCCATGTATCTGCTGCCCTTGTCCTTTGTATTCAGTGCCTTTTCAAAAAAAAAACATATTCCATGTGCTTTATTAAATATCTTCTTGACTTACTGTGCCACCTTCACAATATGCTCCCTCAAGTCCCTCTATTTTTGCTTCAACCTCAACATAATATTGTTATCAGTTTGTACTACATCTGTGTTTTGGTCAAAGTACATCACTTCACAATTAGTGGCATTAAGCAGTATCTTCCCATATTGCTAGTCTGGGCTTTCCTGAAGTCTCGCACTTCTGTCACTAAGTACTGCATGGTCAAGTTCTGAATTGTGCTCAAATGTTGAAATTTTACAGCATGTACCTGATTGCAGGTCAAAAAGCAGAATATTGTAGATATTGGAAATCTGAAACAAAAACAGAAAATGCTGGAAATATTCACAGGCTGTAGAGGAAGAAACCCAGGCTAAGGTTTCAGGTCAATGACCTTTTTGGAGAGCTGGGAAAAATTAGAGAGACAACAGGTTGTGTGCAGGTCATTCATTGTAACACAAAAAGCAATGGTCCTAATACTGAGATAGTAGGAACTGCAGATGCTGGCGAATCCGAGACAACAAGGTGCAGGGCTGGATGAACACAGCAGGCCAAGCAGCATCATAGGAGCAGAGAGGCTGACGTTTCGGGCCTAGACCCTTCATCAGAAAAGGGGG
>NW_025977605.1:3263-6886 GCF_021869965.1 Rhincodon typus | reverse complement strand
TGTGTGTCTGTGTGGGTGTGTGTGTATGTGTGGGTGTGTGTGTATGAGTGTGTGTGGGTGTGTGAGTGTGTGCAGGTGTGTGTGTGAGTGTGTGTGTGTGAGTGTGTGTGTGTGTGAGTTTGTGTGTGTGTGTGTGTGAGTGTGAGTGCGTGTGTGTGAGTGTGTGTGTGTGTGTGAGTGCGTGTGGCTCTGTGAGCGTGCCTGTGTGTGGGAGAGCATGTGTGTGTGTGTGAGTGAGTGTGTGTATGTGTGTCTGTGTGAGTGTGTGTGAGAGTGTGTGTGTGTGTGTCTGTGTGAGTGTGTGTGAGAGTGTGCCTGGGCTGGGGTTGCAGTAAGAAAGACCCAGGGTAAACCTGTTCTAAACAGACACTCAGCAGTTTACTGTAGGAATTACCTCTTCGTGTAACATGCTAAGATATGTTATGACAGTGGAGGAGGCACTTGAACTCAGACCTTCTGTCTCAGAGATAGGGGCATTACCACATACCCTAATAACCTGGCTGTGTAATTCTACAGCTGACAGAAATTTCACAAGTGAAGCAGCGAGGCCAACATTTACTTTCCCACTTAATGATTGCAAGACACTTCCAGATGTAGGCTGCACACAGCTGATATGCTTTGAACATATTTATAGATTTTCTCGAAAAAGATGGAATATCATCACCACTGCCAATGTTTCTCGAAGAGTCAGTTGTCTGGCAGCGAAAAGTCCTCCTCAAATATTTATTCCTACGCCCACGTGGCTGTAACTGTTATTAAACAGCATGCTACTTATTTTTTCCACTCTTGAACCACAGAGCCAAACAGTGTGGTATTTACGCTATCAATTTAATGCTTACATATGAGATATTGGCCTGTTAGTTAAAACAGAGGTCAGGGATTTATTATTTACACACATACCCCTGTTACGTGGAAAGTACAGGTCAACAATTCAATGGCCTGGGTTTGACGTTAGCAATGACATGGGCATTTGAGTTATTACTCCATAGCTACTGACAGTAATGGAGTCTGGTCATGTGTATCCTAACCAGGTTCCCTCCACCCATACTCCCACCCCTAACCCATAGCCCCAAAACATGCAATCAACAGGAAATCGACCGAATTGACGTGAATCTTAAAAAATTACTCTCTGTTGAGTGAGGTGTGACTGTATTTTAAAAATGTGCACAAGACTCCATAATTACTCCTTTCCATCTCCATTGACCTAGAAAGGGAACGCTATATATTTGAGGCGTGGGACTGGAAAATTATACATCTACCCATAATACGTGGCACAAAATCTTCATTAAATCACAAGTTGTCTTGCAACGCTGTCCCGAGGTCAAAAGTTGCCTGTTAACAGAATGGAGACAGGTCAGGTGGAGATGCAGTGTCCTTTCACCAATATGGGGTGCACTTAGCTGGGAATGATGACCACATCGGATGGGGGTCGGTGCTCCTCAAGGTCCAGCCTCTGGCTTAAAGCGACCGACCCAGTTCAAGGAGAAACCAGGTACAGAAACAGGCACAAACATGTTCGTCATCTACGTCTCTGAGTGGGGGAAGAGGAACATGGGCGAAGGGAAATCTGAGGAAGCGTTACTGGGCCCGAAACTTTGACTCTGATTTCTCTCTGTGGGTGCTGCCAGACCTGCTGAGCTTTCCCAGCAATTCTCTGTTATCGTTTCTGACTCCCAGCATCCGCAGTTCTTTCGGTTTCGTGTTTAGAACGAAAATCTCCACAGGTTGCGATATCTTGCGCCATGGCATTACAAACTCTTACCGAAGCAAGCAAGCAATGGCTTGGGAAACAAGCCAAATAAATCATAAGCAAATGCTACACAGGTGTTTTAGGATGTTTTCACACCTTCTCCTCCTGATACTACAACCTGTAAGAGCCCTGCAGTATGGTTATCAGGTTTAGAGCTTGAGAATATTTACTTGAAAGCCAGCCAACAGCTCTGAGTAATCACTGGATCAAATAGCACAAGGCTAGGTACTGTTGAAAAGCTAACACTTAATATCTAAAAGAACAACATGATACTGGGGGAGCCTGTAATTTGGCAGGGCAGCAATAGTGTGATGCACACTGCACCCAAATAGCTCTTGAAAGAAACATGTGGGCCTGAACGGGGTGAACATTGAGCAGTGATAGAAATGGAGTCCTGAAGCATTGTTTGGCCGAGGATCACTCTTTGAAATGGAATCACCGTCATAAAGTAGGGAATACAGCAGCGATGAAGAGTAATTCATCGAAGATCCTCACACAGCACCTTCCAAACCCACTACCACTTCCATCTAGAAGGACAAGGGCAGCAGATACACAGGAACACCACCCCCTGTACGTTCCCCTCCAACCCACTCACCATCCTGACTTGGAAATACATCGCCATTCCTTCACTGTCGCTGGGTCAGAATCCTGGAATTCCCTCCCTTTGCTACCACCTTCTCAAGGGGTAACTGGGGAGCAGGCAATAAATGCTGGCCCATCCAGCGATGTCCACATCCCATGGATGAATGAATTTAAAAAAAAGTCAGTTTGTGCACAGCAAGATGCCGCAGACAGCAATGTAATCATTTAACTGAAAACAAAAAATGTTGGAGATCACAGCAGGTCAGGCAGCATCTGTGGAGAGAGAGCAAGCTAACGTTTCGAGTCTAGATGACTCTTCATCAGAGCCCAGACTGCCTACAATGTCATCGTCAAATTGGTTAACTGAAGGGAATTCTCACCACATTATTCTTGGCTTTCACCAAGTACATTTAGTTTGGAAACAGCCAAGTAATGCAATTTTTCAGGCTGAGCTGATTATGTCCATTTGGACTGAGGTTGGTCCAACTAATATTCATGCCTCATTTGTACGATTTCAGCACTGTCCATACTCTACCACTGCATCTGCTGCTCTCACCTTTCCAATGTTACCACAATCCCTGTACACAGCAGGGTAGCATCATAGAATCCCGACAGTGCAGAAGCAGGCCATCCGATCCATCAAGTCCACACTGCCCCTCCAAAGAGCTAACCGCTCCCCCCACGCATGTAATCCTGCGTTTCCCATGGCTTACCCACCTTACATGCACATCTTTGGAGTGTGGGAGGAAATCCACACAGATACAGGGAGAATGTGCAAATGCCACACAGACAGTCGCCCAAGGCTGGAATCGAACCTGGGTCCCTGGTGCCGTGAGGTAACAGTACTAACAATTGAGCCACATTACCGGTGCTTCATAAAGGCAGGTTACCTGTCAACAGCGTGTGCATGTAGAAAGATAGCGGCAAAGGAAATTCTTTCAAACTGAGCTGGAGAAGAAGCAGGCAGATTCAGACCGATGGTGCCAGAGACATCGGCAGTAGGAGGTGATGCCATTCTCTCACACAGATGGGACTGGAAACCCTCAGAGGACACCATCAGAAGGAAGATCAGGTGCATTGTGAGATCAACACCCAGGGGCTGGACCCAAGGATCAGACTTCTTCACTAAACCTGGTCTAATTACCTCACACAGCTAGTCAAGGGGGGGGTGAATGCATTCTCAGGTGGCATCTTCCAATGCAGAACAGTGCCAGCCTCTTACATGGCTAGATAGACCGTCCATCCACACACACACACACACACCCTCTCCCACACCCACCGAGCTACCACC
>NW_025977605.1:0-3163 GCF_021869965.1 Rhincodon typus | reverse complement strand
CCACACACCCCACACACCCCACAAACTAGTCAGCTGTGTAAGATCCATCACCTAGATACAACACAGCTCATGAAACAGACCCTTCGGTCCAACCTGTTCATGCCAACCAGATATCCTAAATTAATCTCATCCCATGTGCTAACACTTAGCCCATATCCCTCTAAACCCTTCCTATTCATGTACCCATCCAGACTTCATAGAATCATAGAATCCCTACAGTGTGGAAACAGGCCCTTCGGCCCAACCAGTCCACACTGAACCTCAAAGCATCCCACCCAGACCCATTCCCCTATAATCCACCCAATCTACACCTCCCTGAACACTGTGGGAAATTTAGCATGGCCAATCCAACTAGCATGCACATCTTTGGGCTGTGGGAGGAAACCAGAGCACCCAGAGGAAACCCACACAGACAAGGGGAGAATGTGCAAACTCCACACAGTCGCCCGAGGGTGGAATCGAACCCGGGTCCCTGGTGCTGTGAGGCAGGCGTGCTAACCACTGAGCCACCGTGCTGTCTCATTTGTGGAATACAGATACAACAGAGCAGAGCAGAACTGACAAAGGACAAAGGGATCTACCTCTCCTTTAATCAACGCAATTAGATCACCCCTTAATCTCTACAGCCAAGGAACTTTAACCCTAAAGTATTCAACAATTTAACCCTCTTAACCTCAATAACAGTCCAGTGACCTCTCCTAAAATAACCTAGTGCTCCTGAGATGTGATTCCCAGAATGGAATGCATTGAGTCTCTTCAGAGCTCAGGACAACTGAATCCCACCATCCATCCCCTAATGATCGAAAGTGCTTGAGGCAACATTACATTGTCCTTTGAACGAACGATGATTCCTGGCATGGTACATTGCTCCAAGAGGAGACATTGTGGGGACTGGGCCCAAGTTCCCTACAGCTCCAAAGCACGAGAGACGATCTCCCTGAGACGTTCAAAATTCTTACAGGGTTCGCTGTGGTGGGTACAGGAAGGATGTTTTCCTTGCCTGCTGAGTGGGGGATGTCAAAAACCAGGGGATACAGTCACAATCTAAGGGGGAGGCCATTTAAGACTGAGCTGAGGAGGAATTTCTTCACCCAGACGGTGGCAAATCATAATTCTTTACCCCAGCGAAGGTTCAGTCACTGAATATGTTCAAGGGAGTTCAATCAATATTAAAAGTGTCAAGGGATATGGGGATCGTGTCGGAAGATGGGATTAAAATAAAAGATCTGCCATGATCTAGTTGAATGGGAGAGTTGAACCGGTTGAATGATCTAGTTCTGCTCTTATTTCCCATCTTCCAAATTTTGCCTCCACATTCAGCCATCCATGTTTCCATGGACTGTGCTCCCTAAATCATCCTGTTCCAACAAAGATAGACAGTCCCCTGCTGTCTCTCAAGTCCCCGCAGCGAACTCGATCAGCCAGGAGCTCGTGCTCGAAACGGGATGGCTGCCCCCATCTCACAGCTCCCTCAAACACCACCTCGCGCAGTAAGATCTGGCTTGGACACTGGTCTTTATCTGAGCTGGCACAAACTGCACCCTGTTTACATCGCCCGAGTGTGTTAAACCAGTTCACTCCCAGAATGGGAATCAGGGTGAGGGTGCCAACTGTCTCCATGGCAGTACAGACATGGTGGGCACAGTCACATCAAACCCCTCGCCACCAGGGTCTGCTGAGAGAAGGAGTTAAAAAGGGTGGAATGAGAAAGCCCTGTAGTCTTTGGTTTTCATCCTGGGAATTGCCAAACAGTGTTGGCTTGCTACTGTTAAACCTGCAGGGATAGCATCATTCACTGCCAGCTCTAACATTTCATCTGTGACTTTATGTGTTTGTTCGGAATTGGTATGTACAATAATATATTTTCCGACCCTTTACTCACTCATTCCCTTGAACGGAATCCATTTTCCCACCGTCTTGAACCGGCATTTGCTGCCTATTTTGTAGCAGATCCTGGATCACATCTAGCCAACGTACTTGGGAATATCATCAGATCTCAAGTGGCCAGACCAGTATTCCTAGCTAGAACCATTATTGTCACGAAGTGGTTGGATTCGATTCTTGTCCATTACACAATTCTGCTGCTATTTGTGACTCTGTCACTCAACATGCTCTGAATATAGGGGGGACAATTGGAGCTTTCCAAGCTGAGAACTTTATTATTTTTATTATTGGGAATTGAGTATAGTTTCTTAAAATGAATATGCTGTGTTTTATAATAGGAAATAAAACATAGCTGCTATCAGTTATAGACTGTGCATGGTAACAGGAATCGGATCTACATCAAGCCAATTCTCTCTGGCAATTTTTAAAAGGTATCAATTGTATTGTATGGTCTGAAATAGACCATATCAGGAATGAGCCATACTTCAGAAAAATCACAAGTCTAAATTTTGTTTAGAGTCATAGAGATGTACAGTGTGGAAACACACCCTTTGGTCCAACTCATCCATACCGACCAGAAATCCTAAATTAATCTAGTGCCATTTGCCAGCATTTGGTCTGTATCCCTCTAAACCCTTCCTATTCACATACCCATCCAGATGCCTTTTAAATGTTGTAATTGTACCAGCCTCCACCGCTTCCTCTGGCAGCTCATTCCATACACGCACCACCTTCCGCATGAAAATGTTACCCCTTAGGTCCCTTTTAAATCTTTCCCTTCTCACCTTAAACCTATGCCCTCTAGTTTTGGACTCCCCCCACTCTGGGGAAAGGACCTTGACGATTCACCATATCCATGCCCCTCATGATTTGATAAACCTCAAATCCCAGCAGCACTTCACCTGCACTTCCCAGAATCTAGTTTACTGCAATGTGGTCATTTACACAATGTGGTCTCCTCTACATTGGGGAAACGAAGCTTAGACTGGGTGACCACTTCACAGAACATCTGCGTTCTGCTTGCAAAAAAGACCCTGAGCTTCCAGTTGCCTGCCACTTTAACACACCATCCTGCTCCCTGGCTTGCTGCAGTGTTCCAGTGAAACTCAACGCAAGCTGGAGGAACAACACCTCATTTTCCGCTTGGGGACCCTGCAGCCCTCTGGACTCAACATGGAGTTCAATGATTTTACAGCCTGATTCCATCTTTCCATGTCTTTTAGCAAACCCCATACCCAGTCCTGTTATGACGTGAGATAGCAAGAACTGCTGATGCTGG
>NW_025977604.1:0-6888 GCF_021869965.1 Rhincodon typus | reverse complement strand
TTGATACCATTGGGCTGCAGGGTTCCCAAGCGGAATATGAGTTGCTGTTCCTGCAACCTTCGGGTGGCATCGTTGTGGCACTGCAGGAGGCCCAGGATGGACATGTCGTCTGAGGAATGGGAGGGGGAGTTGAAATGGTTCGCGACTGGGAGGTGCAGTTGTTTATTGCGAACCGAGCGTAGGTGTTCTGCAAAGCGGTCCCCGAGCCTCCGCTTGGTTTCCCCGATGTAGAGGAAGCCACACCGGGTACAGCGGATGCAGTATACCACATTGGCAGATGTGCAGGTGAACATCTGCTTGATGTGGAAAGTCTTCTTGGGGCCTGGGATGGGGGTGAGGGAGGAGGTATGGGGGCAGGTGTAGCACTTCCTGCGGTTGCAGGGAAAAGTGCCGGGTGTGGTGGAGCTGGAGGGGAGTGTGGAGCGGACAAGGGAGTCACGGAGAGAGTGGTCCCTCCGGAAAGCAGATAAGGGTGGGGAGGGAAAGATGTCTTTGGTGGTGGGGTCGGATTGCAGATGGCGGAAGTGTCGGAGGATGATGCGTTGGATCCGGAGGTTGGTGGGGTGGTACGTGAGGACGAGGGGGATTCTTTTTTGGTTCTTATTGCGTGGACGGGGTGTGAGGGATGAGGTGCGGGAGATGTGGGAGACAGGGTTGAGGGCGTTCTCGACCACCGAGGGGGGGAAGTTACGGTCCTTGAAAAACGAGGACAACTGAGATGTACGGGAGTGGAATGCCTCATCCTGGGAGCAGATGCAGCGGAGGCGAAGGAATTGGGAATAGGGGATAGCATTTTTGCAGGAAGGTGGGTGGGAGGAGGTGTATTCTAGGTAGCTGTGGGAGTCGGTGGATTGGTTTAACATGCTGCCTGGTGCTAGATCTCAGCAGACAGTGAAATCAGACAGAGTGGAAAATCAGAATTACATCTGATCCCATCAGTCTGCTTACAGCTGAGGCAGGTCAAAATTGTACACTGTGATTCCAATCCTTTACTGATGTTAAAGAGTCTATTTTCCTTCTCATGTCTGGGCTTGAACATTGTGTGGGAGAGAGATCCACAAGCCATTAAATGGCTCTGTGCACCCACGCCACTCATAACTCCTCTTTATCAATAACAGACTGACTGTGCAACAAAGTTTACAGCAGCACTGCCCCACCCCCCCTGATAAACAACCCTAGGGTCCTGTGGATTTGGCTAAAATGTTGGCTGGCCTGGGCTACGTGCCAGCACTAATCCTATCGCAGGCCAACCACAGATTGGAGGTTGTATAAGTTGGAGCATGGAGTCAAAGCTGGGACGAGAAATGTCCTCGTGAGATTAGTTGAATTGCCTCTTCTCAAACCCCAAACACACTTTGGAAAATGCTGTCCAAGGAATGTTCATGGCTGATGGCCTGTAAGTGATGCAAATGTTTAGATGTTTGAATGGAACGTGGTGTTAAATTTGAGATGTTTGGTGTCAGTCCAGATGAAGTCTGGATCTTTCAACTGGTTGACTTTCTTACTTGAGATCTTTCCAGTTGGCTAATGATGAACTTACTGCTGGGGGAAGAAATAGTCTTTGTATTTATCCAACATCTTTAGTGTACTCAAGATAACACACTACATTCTCCAGCCAGTGAGTCACTTTGTGCATGTACACAAACATGAGGACCAATTTGCCCAAAGTAAGGTCCCACAAAGAATGAATAAGATAATAGTCTTTTGGTGGTGCTGTCTGTAGAAGGAGGACTGTTGGCAAGGACACCAAATGTTTCAGAGACATTCCGTTGTGGTTTACTGAGACAAGTTCATTGACTTCTTCATGTCAAACATCCTTGTGGTTTTATTTGACAAGGATAATTAATTAGTCACAGAGAAATTCCAATGTGGTTCCATTTGACAAGTTAGTCAATACCTTCCTGTGAAACGTTTATGTCGTTTAGTTTTGTTAGTTAACTGACAGATTCCAATGATTTTCTCCCATGACTGAGTGTGATCAGTTGGTTAACTGGTTATTAGTTTAACAAGTCAATTAATCAGCTCATGTGAAATTGCCCTGAGGTTTGACAAGAAAGTGAATGAGGCTCCATGAAAGTCACCTGTGATCTAGTTTGGCAAGTAAGTTAATTAGGACCGAGTAAAATTCTCCTACAACTTGGTTTGATGAGTTAATCAATAGGTTTTAACACATTTTCATTGAATGTGAATTGATTCAGTTCAGGTTGAGATCAGCAAGTGTACACTTGCAGGTAGGCAGTGCCATGGTGGTAGTATCACTGGGCTTGTAATTCAAGCTAATGATCAGAGTATGTGGGTTTGCATCGCTCCCATGGCAGATGGTGAAATTTAAACTCAATAAAAATCTGAAATGAAGAGCTGGTCTAATAGTGACCATGTAACAACTGCCAAATGTCACAAAGTCCCATCTGGCTCATGAATGGCCATTAGGGAAGGAATTCTGTTGTCCTTATCTAATCTGGCCTACATGTGATTCCAGGCCTACAGCAATGTGGTTAACCCTCTGCGCAATAATTGCTGGCCAACCTAGTGATAGTCACATCCTCTGAGTGAATTTCAGAGAAAGGCAAGACTGAATTAAGTTAGAAAAATTATTTGACTCTGACTGGTGAGGTGGAGAATACTTGAGGGGCTGAATGGCCTATTTCTGCTCTGATGCCTTATGGTGTTACATAGAAATATAGAAGATAGGAGCAGGAGGCGGCCATTTGGCCCTTTGATCCTACTCTGCCATTCTTCACCATCATGGCTGATTGACCAACTCAGTAGCCTAATCCCGCTTTTTCCCCATAACCTTTGATCCTATTCGCCTCCAGTTCTATACCTAGTCACCTTTTGAATACATTCAATGTTTTGGCATCAACTACTTCCTGTGGTAATTAATTCTACAGGTTCACCACTCTCTGGGTGAAAAAATGTCTCCTCATCTCTGCCCTAAATGGTCCATCCTGAATCCTCATGCAGTGACCCCTGGTTCTGGACACACCCACCATCGGGAACATCCTCCCTGCATCTACCCTGCCTAGCCCTGTTAGAATTTTATAAGTCTCTAGGAGATCCTCCCTCATTCATCTGAACGCCAGCGAAAACAACCCCAACTAGTCAATCTCTCCTCATACGTCAGACCCACCATCCCCGGAATCAGCCTGGTAAACCTTCGCTGTACTCCCTCGAGAGCAAGAGCATCCTTCTTCAGAAAAGGAGACCAAAATTGTACACACAATATTCTAGGTGTGATCTCACCAAGGCCCTGTATAACAGCAACAATATGGCTGTGGTTGCAGCTCTGCCATCACCCAAGCCAGAACATCATGGGATAAAGGTATACCCCCAAAATCTCACTGAAAGTTCTTGGCTGACCACGTGCAACTCAACAATATGTCAATCACAGTTTGGAAAGTGACAAGGTTGTTCCCATAAGCTTAATCATTGATTTTTCCATTGATTGAACAGCCTTCAGAATCTGTTTGTTTACCGTTAATTCATGGAAAGTGAGCACCAATGGCAAGGACAGTATTTGTTACCTGCCCATAGTGCACATGAGAAGATGAAGTCTTGGAGTAATAGATGTGTTGTAGTATAGAAAGAGGTCTATTAGGCTACTCTTTCAGTCCTAACCTTCTAAAGGAGCAACTCAGTTGGTGCTGCTCACCTGCTTTTATTGCACAGTCCTGAAAATTTCTTATTTGAATACAATGATCCTGTTTGCTTTGGAGAAAGCAATAGAGAGCGATCCACAGAAGTTGCTGGAAAAGCTCAGCAGGTCTGGCAGCATCTGTGGAGAGAAATCAGAGTTAATGTTTTGGGTGGAGTGACCCTTCCTCAGAATAGATGACCACTGGGGAAGTGTCTTTTGCATAGAAACCAATATTTTCTGAGCTACCATCATTTCTGAGGAAGACCCGAAACGTTAACTCTGATTTCTCTCCACAGATGCTGCCAGACCTGCTGAGCTTTTCCAGCAACTCATGTTTTTTTCTTCTGATTTACAGCATCCGCAGTTCTTTCAGTTTTAATATCATGTTGTTCCAGGACACCCATACTGCTGTTAGTGACAGAGTTCCAGGATTTTAACCCAGTCACAATGAAGGAACAGTAATATATTTCCAAATCAGGATGTTGTGTGACTTCGAGGGGAACTTGCAGGGGGTGGTTTTCCCCTCCAGCTACTCCCTTGTCCTTCTATGTGGTATATGTCGCTGGTTTGGAAGATGATGCTGTGGGAGCCTTTAGCAATTTACTGTACCTATGCTGTTTTTTTTTCATTATTCATCCAAGAAGACATGGGTGTCACTGGCTGGGACAGCATTTATTGCTCATTCCTAATTGCCCCTTGATCTGCGTGGCTTGCTGGGGCCATTTTAGAAGGTAGCTAAAAGTCAACCACATTGTGGTCAGTCTAGAGTCACATGTAAGCCAGACTGGGTAAAGATAGCAGATTTCCTTCCTGAAAGATTTTGCTGGACCAGATGGGTCTTTATAACTGATTACCATTAGGTTAACTTTTTAATTATAGTTTTTAAAATTGAATTCAAATTTCACCATCTACAATGGTGGAATTATTTGGATAGAGACAGTGTGTAAGGATATGGGGAGAAAGCAGAGATTGGCATCAGGTAATGATGCTCGATTGAAAAGCTAGTAAAGGCATGATGGGCTGAATAGCATAGAGTCAGAGAGCTGTACAGCATGGAAACAGTCCAACTCATCCATGCTGACCAGATATCCTAAATTAATCTAGTCCCATCTGCCAGCATTTGGCCAATATCCCTCTAAACCCTTCCTATTCATATACCCTTCCAGATGCCTCTTCAATGTTGTAATTGTACCAGCCTCCACCACTTCCTCTGGCAGCTCATTCCATACATGCACCACCCTCTGTGTGAAAAAGTTACCCCCAGGTCCCTTTTATATCTTTCCCCTCTCACCTTAAACCTACGCCCTCCAGTTTTGGACTCCCTACCCTGGGGAAAAACACCTTGACTATTCACCCTATCCATGCTCCTCATGATTTTTTAAACTTCTATAGGGTCAACTCTCAGCCTCCAATGCTCCAGGAACATTGGCTTCAGCCTATTCAGCCTCTCCCTGGAGCTCAAACCCTCCTTCTGCACCATTACACTTCTGAGATGATACAGCAGAGGGATTAGAAGCAAGGTTCAACCATTCTGCCCATCAAATCTGCTGCATAATTCAATCTGATCATGGCTGATCTTCGGTTTCAGCTCCAATTTATGCCCATCCATCGTATTCACGAGAAATGAAAAATCCCACTCTCACAGCTGTAGCTCTATCCCTCGATGGAATGACCACAACCCTCTGGAATACAGAATTCCAAGGATTCCTCCAAGTGTGTGTGAGAGAATTCTAAGGATTCTTCCAAGTGAAAAAAGTTCTCCACATCTCAGTCCTAAATGATAGGCCCCTTACCCTGAATCTGGCCTCTGTGTTTTAGATTCCTCAATCAGTGGAAACAGCCTCCCAGTCTCTGATGTACCAAGCCCTTCCAAGAATCTTCTTTGGTTCAGTACAAGATTCTTCTCATTGTCTGAATGCCGGAAAATAAATTTACAAATTTGAACCAGGACGAGGGAAATTGGCCTCTTGAACCTGCTATGTTATTCCAAAAAGATTAGTCAGCTCTGGCCTCAACTTTGCTTTCCTGCCTGACTCTGCCATAATCATTGACTCCCTGTTTAACTGAACCTTGACTATGTTCAATGGCCCAGCCTGCACTTCTTTCTGGGGAAGAGAATTCCTAAGATCAACAAGAGAATAAATTCTCCCTCATCTGACCTCAATAGATGATGACCTCTTATTTATAAATGTTGCCTCCTAGGCAGTTATTCACCAACAAGGGGAAACATCCTCTTATCATTTACCTTGTCAAGTCTCTTCAGAATCTCACATATTTCAACACCATCACCTCTAATTCATCTAAACTGCAAGCCAACCTTTCATCATCAGGAAATCTTTCAAACCAGGCATCAACCCAATGAATCTCCTTCCAATGCAAGTTCAACCCTCCTTAAGTAAGGAATGAAACTCTGTATAATTCTCCAGGTGCAGTGTCTCCAAAGCTTTCTAAAGTTGCCATAATCCCAGAGGACCACTCTCTCATTAGTGGGAAACGACTGGCACCTCAGGCGAGGGGAGAGATTGAGAAGGAGTGTCCTTCAAGGTAACTTATTTTAACCATAATGCCTTCATTTCTCCAAATAGGAAATGTAATCTGACCTGGCATTGCAAGCAATTGGTTGCAGCTACCCAACAGAGCTACCTTCACTTCTAACAATTACTTTAAACTCATTCCTCAAACATCACTTAACTCATTTGTTTCAAATGAAGTCACTTTCAGAATGCAATCATCGTAGATGAGGTCAATATTTGTTATCCATCTTTCAAGGAGTTGGGGTGGTGAGCTGCCATTTCAAACCACAGGAGCCAACATGAAAGTACAGCAAACCTGTTATTAATCAGCACCAATGGGACCAGGAGTGCATTGATAGATCAAGTATTCTGGATAATGAAGAGATACGCATAACTGCAGTAAAACCTGACTACACAAAGTTTCAAGACATCAACGTCCCTCAAAAAATAATCTATGTAAAAACATCAACACACTAACCCCAACCCTCCTGAAATCAATGTGAAAACATACAGCAAGTAATAGAAAGGTAATGCAGGGTTATACAGATCACTGTGAGACTTTATTTGCAGCATAAATCATGGTATTTGGTTGATCAAGAGCACTGGTGATGAGGTGCTGGCTAAAGCAAAGATTGCTGCACTTCCTCAAAGTGTTCATACTTTCAGTCTTTATCATCTCGCAGAATGAAGATAACAGGTGCTTGGAAGTAATAAGTACAGCAAACCTGTTATTAATCA
>NW_025977603.1:0-6889 GCF_021869965.1 Rhincodon typus | reverse complement strand
ATGTGTGTGTGTGCGCGTTTGTGTGTGTGTGTGTGTGCGCGCACGCGAGTGAGTGCGTGTGTTAGTGAATGTGTGTGTGTGTAAAAGGCCAGGGTTTGGTGAGAATGACCCTTGCAAACCTGTCACCATCCTTGGACTTTCCTCAGTATTTGACACATAGCAGAATAAATAAAGTATCCCGTATGTCAATCCAACACGAGGAATCCTGCCGCAAGTAACTCACCTCCTGACTCCTCAAAATCTGTCCACCATCTACAAGGCACAAGTCAGGAGTGTGACGGAATACTCCCCACTTGCCTGGATGGGTGCAGCCCCAACAACACTCAAGAAGCTCAACACCATCCAGGACAAAGCAGCCCCCGCCTGATTGGCACCTCATCCACAAACATCCATTCCCTCCACCACTGACGCTCAGTAGCAGCAGTGTGTACCTTCTACAAGATGCACTGCAGAAATTCACCAAAGATCCTTCAACAACACTTTCCAATCTCGCACCCACTTTTTAAAAAATTCAGCCTGGGATTTGAGCACCGCTGTCTGGTGAGCATTTATCGCCCATCCCTAGCTGCCCTTGAACTGAATGGCTTGCTTGGCCATGTTAGAGGTGAACCACATTGCTGTGGGTCTGGAGTCACATGTATACTAGACCAGGTGAGGATGGCTGTTTTCCTTCCCTGAAGGGCATTAGTGAACCGAATAGGTTTTTCCTGAAAATTGACAATGGTTTCACAGTCATCAGTAGATTCTTAATTCCAGATTTTTATCGAATTCAAATTCCACCTTCTGACATGGCAAGATTTGAATTCCAGAATATTTGCTGAGTTTCTGGATTAATAGACTAACGGTGACACCACTAGGCCATTACCTCAACTAGAAGAACAAGGGCGGCAGGTAGACAGGAACACCAGCGCATAGAAACATAGAAAATTGGAGCAGGTCCTTTGACCATGGCTGATCATCTAACTCAGTCCCCTGTTCCTGCTTTCTCCCCGTACCCTTTAATCCCTTTAGCCCTAAGAACTATATCTAACTCTTTCTTGAAAATGTTTAATGTTTTGAACTCATTTGCATTCTGTGACAGACAATTCCACAGGCCCCCCACTCTCTGGGTGAAGACATTTCTCCTCATCTCAGTCTGAAATAATCCACCCTATATCCTTACAGTGTAACCCCAGTTCTGGACACTCCGTGATCATCTTCCTGCATTTACCCTGTCTGGTCCTGTTAGAATTTTATATGAGATCCCATCCCTCCCCCAACCCGTTCATTTTTCTAAATTCCCGTGAAAACAATTCTAACTGATCCAGTCTTTCTTCATACCTGCCATCCCAGGAATCAGTCTGGTAAACCTTTGATGCACTCCCTCTACAACCAGAACATCCTTTCTCAGATAAGGAGACCAAAACTGCACATAATATTCCAGGTGTGGTCTTGCCAAGGTCCTGTATAACTGCAACAACACATCCCTGCTCCTGCACTCGAAACCTCTCACTATGAAGGCCAACATACCATTTGCCTTTTTCACTGCCTACTGCACCCGCGTTGCTGACTTGCAGTAACTGATGTACAAGGACACCCAGGTCTCATTATACCCCTGACTTTCCCAAGTTATCACTTTTCAAGTTTTCCTATCACCTGCAAGTTCCCCGCCAAGCCACTCACCATCCTGAGTTGGAAATATATCTCCATTCCTTCAGTGTCGCTGACTCAAAATCCTGGAACTCCCTCCTCAATTGCATTGTGGGTGTCCCTACACCAAACAGACTGTGATGGTTCCAGGCAACATCCCACCACCACCTTCTCCAGGGCGACTAGGCAACATATTATAAAGTGGAGGTTGACCCCGCTCTGAGAACTAAAACCAAACACCCAGAGAGGAGTACCTCGCCCTATAATCTGTTAAAATGAGTGTGAGAAAGGATGTAATCCATTTTCTCAGCAACTTCTAGTGGTTAAGTAAAATACACCCCTGACACTCACCTTACAATCAACAAGTAACAATTTATTTGTCTAACTCTAAAGTGAACAAATGAGCTAAATTATTAACAAACTGAATAAACCCCTTCTAACTACCAACTATTCCCGAATAAAACAAGATCCTCATGGTGTGCTGGTCCAATAAATACAAGTCTCACTTATATAAAACAAAAATAATAAGAATAGAATTTATCTCAAGATTACAGCCATGTAAACTGTCTTCAAGAATGTTCTGTGCCTTCTCTGTCGAATGTTCTATCAGGAATGCCTTCTCTGTTGAATTTGTCTATTAGGAGTATTAACTACTTGGGCTGTAGGAACGTTTGATTTAGATGGTGCTTTCTCTAAAACTTAGAGAAGACTGTGAGAGAATTGATTCTCTCTTGAGAGTGGAGAGCTGTTAACACTTGCAGATGGCAGTTAGGTCTCCTGTCTTTGCCCAATATCAATATTCCTTACCATAGGATTGGTCCTGTGTTGTCAAAATCATCAGATTTAAATTTAATTGGTTTTGGTAACTGCGTGCTTAGTTTAAATTAATTGGCTAAATTCAAAACTTATTGTCTTGATAACAGACCAAAACTGTTGCTTGGTCTGCTGGCTGTACAGCCTTTTGGTATAAATGTTTTAATTCAGGTGTTCCATGCACATGTAAACCCACAAGCTGCTGCCCACAGGCATTCTTTTTGAAGCTCTAAGCGTAGAAAAAGCACAACATCTTCTACAGGAACCATGCACTGCTTTCCCCCCAGCATTTTACAAATACCAATATTTTACAAACACCAAATTCTAATGTCCTGCCTTCCAATCGACAAATACTCTATCCAACCTCATAACAACAGGCAATCAATGTTGCCTCAGCCAGAGGTGCCCATGTCCCACGAGTGAACTTTAAAAAATGTTGGTGTAGTCATTGAATGTAAAGCGGTAATGGTTAGATCGTCTCTAGTTGGCAATTGTCATTAAATACCACCAGTGTCTGGCTCTCATCAAATATTTCTTCGTATCCCTCAATTCCACAAATAAATTGCTATGGTCATTCTTATAATTGAGAAAAATCCTCACTGCAACCACTGGTTAGGAGGTTTGGAATACATGTGGGATGCCTTTGTATGCAGTCGCTAACATGAACTCTCCTTTCTTTGGTCTAATCTACTTGAAGTGAGTGGGGCAAGGATATCCACACAAAATCTACTGCAAAAGAGATAGGCTCAGTCTTGATGAATAATGATGTTTTATTTCTCCATCCTTATTATCTCATCTTGTAACTTCTGAAGTACATGATCTCTTGTGAGTAAGCTCACATGAGTACTCCTGAACACAACTTAAAAATAACTGAACAACTCAGGAATGCGCTGAAAGCAACAAATGCTGGAAGTTACAGTGGGTCAGACAGCATCCGTGGAGAGAAATCAAGCACACTAGTTAGCTCTTCCCAAGGATTGTCCTTTAAATCCGGATAGATGGACCAGATCTCATGATTACAGTTAACCTTTTCAGGCACTAACTACCTTAAACAACATCCTTCTCCCAATATCCCTCAGCTCCGTAGTTCCCTTACTTCACCTATGATCCTCTGGGTTCTTTCTTCCCAATTGTTCCCAGGAATCTATTGTTGATATTACACACGGCCCTCTGTCCTCTGGTTTCAAATCTTTCCTTTTCTCACTTGGGCTGGTTTTAAGGCTTCAGGAGACCAATCCAAAAGGGGTGGTGCTTATATTCAACTGATGGTGATCTTTACACAGTCTGTAATGACATCACTGAACATTAATACATCTCTCACAGTTTTGCTGGCAATTTGTTATTCACTACCTAGGCCTGCCTTAACTGAATGATGAGCATTATGAACCAGATGAGGCACACGCTCTCTTTCTGGATATTTGTTGTTGCTGCTTGGGCTGATCTTTTCTGTCCAGAGATGCTAAGAAACACCTTTGATTTTTGCGCTGAAGGGAGTAGAGTGAAGGTTTACCAGGCTGTTTCCGGGAGTGGCAGGACTGATGTATGAGGAGAGATTGACTAGGTTGGGATTGTTTTCACTGGAGTTCAGACGAGTGAAGGAGGATCTCATAGAAAATTATAAAATCCTAACAGGACTAGACAAGGTAGATGCAGGAATGATGTTCCCAATGGTGGGTGTGTCCAGAGCCAATTCACAGTCTGAGGGTTCAGGGTAGACCATTTAGGACAGAGATGAGGAGACATTTCTTCACCCAAAGAGCGGTGAGCCTGTGGAATTCATTACCACAGGAAGCAGTTGATGCCAAAACATTGAATGTATTCAAGAGGTGGTTAGATGTAGCACTTGGGGCGAATGGGATCAAACGTTACGGGGAGAAAGCAGGATTAGGCTATTGAGTTGGATGATCAGCCATGATTGTGATGAATGACGAAGCAGGCTCGAAGGGCCGAATGGCCTCCACTTGCTCCTAGCTTCTATGTTTCCATGTTTGTATGAATCATCCTCTTCAGAAATGTTATGACACACCTCTAGACTTGAACATGGGCCGCCTGGCTCAGAAGCAGGGACACTGCCTGTTCCCATTGTCTCGTTGCCTTCTCTCACGCTCTCCAACTTCCAATTTAACGGAGTGAACGCCCATACTGAACAGCTGAGACTTGGAGTTAGCTGTGTGGTTATGTACTTTAAATGCATTCAAGGTCCAATTCACCTTTGCAAAGTTCGGAATTGTTTTTATTAATTCACAAGATGTGGATTTCATTGGCCAGGCCAGAATTTATTGCCAATCCCTAATTGTCCAGAAGGCAGTTAAGAATCAAACACATTGCTTTGATTCTGGTGTCACATGTAGGTCAGACCAGGTAGGGATGGAAGATTTTTACACAGCATGGTGCCTCAGTGGTTAACACTGTTGCCTCACAGTGCCGGGGACCTGGGTTCAATTCCATCCTTAGGCAATTGTATGGAGTTTGCACGTTCTCCTTGTGTCTGTGAGGGTTTCCTCTGGGTGATGGTGATCTGGTTTCCTTCCACAGTCCAGAGATGTGCAGGTTATGGTGGATTGGCCATGCTAAATTGCCCATGGTGTCCAGGGATGCGTTGGTTATGTGGATTAGCCATGGGAAATGCAGGGTTACAGGGAAAGGCTAGAGGGATGGGTCTGGGTGGGATGCTGTTCGGAGGGTCAGTGTGGAGTTGATGGGCTGAATGGCCTGCTTCTACACTGCATGGATTCTATGATTCTCTTCCCTAAAAGGACATTATTTAACCAGGTGGGTTTTCACAGCAATTGATAATGGTAATCATTGTACTCTTCATTCCAGGTTGTTACTGAATCCAAATTCCACCATTCCCAGGCTTCAAATCAATAGTCAAGTGATTACAACACTAGGCCATCACCTCCCCTTAATTTTGAATATTGGATTGAAACTTGCCTTTCTGTGTGATTTTTTTCAAAAGTACAGAGCAATTTAAAGCCTGTAAGTAAATTTCAGAATTCACAAGGTTAAACCCAGAATGAATTGCATTAAGTTGGAGGGCACTTGTGTTGTAGAACTGTCCCATTTAACCTTATCATGTGGTCAGTCAGTGTAAAAACATTTACGTAATTTTAATGAACATGGTGTTGAGTGGGAGTTGGTTCCATTCCTGTGTTTAATATAAGTCGAGGTTTTGTGGCTATGACAGCTCCTTGAGATTTTGGAGCTTGTATGTTTTCCTTTCCTCTCGATGGTCTAACAATCTGTTGACTGTTTCTAGCTCTGTAGCTTAGGCAGTTCATGCTTCCTGTTCTGTTTATTTTGGGAGTTGTGTGGGATGAATGGGGCTAATAAATCCGATCATTAAGTTATCATAGATAGTGTTCAGCAATACAGAACAAGACGATATATTTCAGATTGAGAAATAGAGGCACATTCTTGAGTGTATCCCATTCCTTTCCTCTCTGCTCCAGAGAGCAGGGTGGAGTTTGCTTTTCTAAAACACGTTTCAAAGCCAGAATTCAATGAATTTTTCGAAGTTGTCTTACAGCCAGATGGGGAGGGATGATCAGTTTTCTTCTTTTTAAACACCTCTTGGTCGATATTTTTACTTTGTTTTTAACCACACAGCTATCACACTTCAGTTAAGGCTTTGTTAACTGGATTCAGATCAAGGAGCCAAATTCCAAAGTTTTCTTGAGTGAAGGAAAGAGGAATTATTTTGCCTACTACATTGAAAAAATAATAATGCAATGTCAAACATGCCAGCAAACACAGGTAATAAGCTTAAAATGGAGTCGTGCTGTGGGTAATATCCAATACAGATAGAAAGATAAAGATATTTACAGTTTTTTTTTAAAACATCCTTGAGTTGTGAGAAGGACCTGAGCCCAGACCTTTTTTTTATACATAGAATTAGCTTTATTATCACATGTACTCACATGAGTACGATGAAAATTTTACAAGTCACTACTTATGGCACCATCTTAGACACCAAACTACTGATACAGATTTTTAAGTACAAATTCTTAGAGGAAAAAAATTAGAAAAATAAAGAAATAAAAAGTCCAACAATAAATTAGAAAAGTAGAGAAATAAAAGTTCAGAATAACAGTTCTTCCAACCTAGAACATGCCAGGCGTCAACTTGAGGCCGGGAGTCTGAATCCGCACTGAGGCCGGGAGTTCGAGTCTGCGTTGAGGGCGGGAGACTGGGTCCACACTGAGGCCAGGAGTCCAAGTCTGTGCTGAGGGCGGGAGTTCGAATCTGCGCTGAGGCCGGGAGACTGGTCCACACTGAGGCTGGGAGTCCGAGTCCACACTGAGGCCGGGAGCTCGAGTCTGCGCTGAAGCCGTGAGTCTGAGTCCGCGCTGAGGCCGGGAGTGCGGGTCGACACTGAGGCTGGGAGTCTGAGTCCGTGCTGAGGCCGGGAGTGCGGGTCGACACTGAGGCTGGGAGTCTGAGTCCG
>NW_025977602.1:4230-6889 GCF_021869965.1 Rhincodon typus | reverse complement strand
TGTCAGTTTCAGCCAATGTGAATGTGTGAGTGCAGTTATTAATCTGTGCCTGTCAGATTCTGCTATGTGAATTTGACTGTCATTTTAAGTCTCTACCTGTCAGTTTTGTCATGTGAACAAGTGATTGTCAATCAATATGTCCCAGTCAGTTGCTGCAATGAGAAAGTGTGACTGTGGTTATCAATCTGTCCATGCCACTTTCTTCCATGTGAATACACGTGTGTTGTTATCAATCTGTAGCTGTCAGTTTCTGCTCTGAGAGTGTGGGTGTATTTGTCAATCTGTTCCTGTCAGTCTCAGCAATGTGCACGTTAGTCTATTTATCAATCTTTCCTCATCAGTTTCTGCTCTCTGAATCAGAGTGTTCATTTATCATTTTATCACTGTTAGGTTTTGGTTTTGTGAATGTGTGAATGTATTTATAATTCTGTACCTGTCAGTTTTTGCTATGAGTTTATCTGTGAATTTAGTTTCGATCTGTTCCTATCAGACTTTTGTGTGTGAATCTGTAAATGTAGTTACCAATCTATACCTGTCAGTTTTGCTTGCTGAATGTGCGTGTGTAATCGTTAGTCTATCCCTGATCGATTCCGCTCTGTGAATATGAGAATTTTGGAAGCAACTGCTCCTGACAGTCTCTGCAACATGAATGTATGATGTACTTATCAATTTTTCCCTGTTAATTTCTGCTCGGTGAATGCGAGTGTTATTATCAGTATATACATGTGTTATTCTGCCCTGTGAATATTTCAACATCTTTATCAAATTTTGGATAAATTTTAGAGATGGATAACATATTCAAATTTTGTCAGGAAATTTTCACTGCATACGAGAGTGCACCCGTCAGTTTCTGCAATGTGAATACATGAGCGCAAGTTTGAATCTATGCCCGTCAGTTTCTGCCAAGTCAGTAAATGAGTGCAGTTATCTGTACCTGTCAGATTCTGCTGTGTGAAGTTGAGTGTAAATATCAAACTGTATCTGTGATTTTATGCTTTGTGATGTGGGAGTGTTATTATCCATTTGTTCCTGTGAGTTTATTATGTGACTATGACAGTGTAATTCCAAACCTGTCCCTGTCAGTGTCTCCTCTATATATCGAAGAAAGGAATTAATCTGTACCTGCCACTTCTTGCGATGTGAATTTCAGTGTAGATATCATCCAACACCTAGCAGTTTCAGCTATGAGATTAAGAGTGTTGCTATCAGTCTCCAACTTCCAGTTTCTGCTGTTTCAATATGAGTTTAGTTATCAATTTGTACCTGTCTGATTCAGCTTTATGAATACATAAATGTAGTTATCATTGCGTACCAGTCAGTTTCTGCTAGGTGAATATGTCCATCATTCCTTATCAGTATGTGTGTTGTGAGTATGTGAATGTGATTATCAAATTGTAAACCTGTCAGTTTCTGCTCTGTGAATGTGAGTGTGGTGGTTATCATCTGTAGCTGTCAGTTTCTGCCACGTGAATGAATGAGTGTAGTTGTCAACCTGTTCCTGTCAGTTTGAGCTGTGTACGTGTTAGTGTAGTTATCCATCTGTATCTGTCAATTTCTGCAAGGTGAATGTGACAGATTAGTTATCAATATGTACCTGTGAGATTCTGCTCTGTGATTATTTGAGTATAGTTATCAAACTGTACTTGACAGTTTTTTTTTTCCTTTGTGAATATGAGAATGTCGTTGTAAGTCTTTACCTGTTAGATTGTAATGTGGGAATGTTCGTATCAGTGTCTGCAAGGTGAGTATACTAATCCATCTGTGCCTGTCGTTTTCTGCTATCTGAATGTAAGAGTGCAGGCATCAATCTATGCCTCTCAGTTTCTGCTATGTCAATACATGAGCTTGGTTTTTCATCTTTACCTGTCAGTTCCTGAGATGTGAATGTGTGGGTGCAGTTATTAACATAACCGAGTGTTTCTGCTTGTAAAAACGCAACCATATTCATTAAATCGTACCTGTCATTTTCAGACACGTGAATACGAAAATGTAGTTATCAGTCTGTGACTGTCAGTTTCTGTTCTGTAATTGAGAGAGTGTGCTTATCAATGTGTACCAACCAGTTTCTGTTGTGTGAATATGATTGTCATTATCAATCTGGACCTTGTCAGTTTCTCCCCAGTGAATATTCTTGTGTAATTATCAGACTATACCTGTAAGTTTCTGCTCTGTGAATGATTAATTATTAATTCATTAGTTATTACCCTCTGCCCATCAGTTTCTGGTTCGCTAATGTGCGAGTGCATTTATCAATTTGTACGTGCCAATTTTTGCAATATGAACTTGTGCATACAGTTATCAATCCGTTCCTGTCAGCATCCCTTCTGTTAATATAAAAGTGCAGTTATCAATCTGTTCTGTCACTTTTCACTCCATGAATTTGAGCGTGTAATTACCAATCCATAACTGTCAGGTTCAGCTATGTGAATGTGAATAGAAAAAGCAGTAGTCTAATGGTATTATTGCTGGACTATTAATCCAGAGAGCCAGATATTGTTCTGTGGACCCCGGTTCAAATCCCATCATGGCAGATGGTGGAATTTTAATTCAACAATAAACTAAAAATAAGAGTTTACTGCCAATTCTGCACGAAAAAAATCTGGTCCTCTAACGTCCTTTTGGGAACAAAATCTGCCATCCTTACCTGGTCTGGCCTACA
>NW_025977602.1:964-4130 GCF_021869965.1 Rhincodon typus | reverse complement strand
GTGATGAAAGTTATCATCCTGTACCTGTCAATTTCTGCAATGCCAGTGCATGACTGCAGTTATTAATTTGTACCAATTTTTCTCGGTTTACAATGTCAATATGAGAGAATTGATCTGTACCTGTCAGTTTCTGCTAGGTGAGTGTATTTATCAAATTGTTCCTGTCAGTTTCTGCTTTGTCAATCTGAGAGTGCAGTTATTAATCTATACCTGTCAGTTTCTGCAAGGTGAATGTAAGAGTTCTGTTATGAACATATACCATCAGATTCTGCTCTGCGAGTATGTGAGAGCAGTTATCATGCTGTCACCATCAACTTCTGCTCTGTAAATCCGAGTGTAGTTATTCATCTGCACTTGTCAGTTTCAGGTTTGCGAATGTGAGTAATTATCATTCTCTCCCCATCTGTTTCTCTTATTTGAATATGAGTTTAGTTATCATTCTGTCCTTGTGGAGGAGAGGGAACTTGGGGAAATAAATATGGATGTCTTGAAAACAGTCCACATGACATAACAGGAGGTGTTAGAGGTGGTTAAAAAAACATAAAGGTGGCTAAATCACCAGGGCCTGATCAAATTTTTGTAGATTTTCAGGATATCAGGATTTTGTGGGAAGCTGTGTTGATAATTTGAACAAATGACATTGTTTTCTTGCTTTCTTATAATATTTCATAGGTAGGATCATTCCATCCCTGTCACTTATTGCAATATGAATATGCGACTATGGTTATCAAATCTGTACTCTCAGTTTCCGTTATGTGAATGTGAGTGTGCAGTTATAAATCTCAGTTTCTGCAATGATAATGAGAGTGTAATTATCAGTCTCTGTCAGTTTCTGAGAGATCCAAATGTGGGTTGAGTTATTAATCAGTACCTGTCAGTTTCTGTCATATGAATGTGAGTGTCATCAATCTGTCCCTGACAGTTACTGTAATGCAGGTGGGTGACTGTAGTTATCAAGCTGCAGCTCTCCATTACTGCCATGTCAATGAGTGTACTTGTGCATCTATATCTTCAGTTTCTGATGGTCAATTCGTGAGTGTAGTTGTCATTTCTATACCTGTTTGTATTTGCTTGTCAATCTGAGTTTAGCTATCGATCTGTACTTGTCAGATTCTGCTCTGTGAAAATGTCAGATTAGTTATAAAACTGTACCTGTCATTTTAAACAATGTGAAACTGCAAGTTTTATTATTAATCTGTTCCTGTCAGTTTTTGCTGTGTGGATATGATAGATTTGTGATCAAACTTTCTCTGTCAGTAACTACCATGTGAACGTCTGAGTCTATTTACCGGTCAGTCCCTGTCAGTTTCAGCTCTGTGTATCTGAGTGTGCAGTTATTAATCTGTAACTGGCAGTCTCTGCTATGTGACTATTTCAGGGCATTTATCAATCTTTCCCCATCAGCCAGTGAGTGTGCTGTGAATATGTGAATGCGCTTAGCAATTTGGACCTGCCTGTTCTGGTATAGAAATATAAATAGCAATTTCTCCTTGTCAGTTTCTGATGTATGTGTTTATGAGTGTAGTTAGCAATCTGTACATATATGTTTCTACAACATGAATAAGAGTACAGATATCACTCTTTCTCTGTTTGTTTCTATTCTGTGAATATCTAAGTATAGTTATCAATCTGTACATGCCAGCTGCTGCTTTGTGAATCTGTGAGTTTAGTTATCAATCCATGCCTGTCAGTTTCTGCTTTGAGAATGTATGAGTGCAGTTATCAACCCGTACCTGTCAGTTTTTGCTCCATGCATTTGTTTTATGTAATGGATTGTGTAATGTAAAAGCAAAGGGTTTTGTAACTCCAAAAGTGCAGAGTCTAACTGGGAGACATTATATCAAGGGCTGTTCTTCAGGATGTCAGCTTTTCCGGGTGCACAGTAACATAATTTTGTGAATAATGCTGAGGAGTGGATAGATGTGGCTTCCTTTGTTAGAGTCTAAGGGAAAGGGCAATGAACAAATCAACTGTATTCAGCTGAATGACCACAATGTTCCTTCTGCAGGAAAGAGTATTGGCTAATTCACTTAATTATTCTATCATGGATATCCATAACCCTGCTCTGTGGTGTAATGGTGCAAGCCATCAGCAATACTCTTATGATGCTCTGTGGTGGGGATGAGGAAAGAAAAAGGACTTGTATTTTCTGTCTTACAGTGGAGAAGATTTAAACTTATTGAACATGGTTGAACTCTTTTTGCTAAAATAAAAGATAAAATTTAACAATTACAAGATTTAGTTAAATGGATCATTCTTCATTGCTTTAAATGGTGATTATATCATTAATGTGAAGAAATTGCATTCTATTTTCTTGCTTTTTTGCAATATTTTATTGGGAGGGGCAAGTGACACTGTAGAAAACTAAAGTGAATTTGGAAACAAAGTTAAACAATGTTCTTTTTTCAAAAAAAATTTTGCTAGACGGATGGAAAATATGGTTTCTATTCCTGAAGGTGAACAAGTTGAGAATTATGTTGTGATAAAGTTGGGGTTGGTAAATCATATACTGCCATGACACACTTATTGCAATGGAATGCTGGCTGAATGGAATTAGAATTATCAGGTGCTTGTTTTTGTCTACTATCAACTAGATGGGCTGAAAGGTCTTTTTTCTATCCTGTAGACTCCTCTGCTTATATAAAGAGCCACAAACATTTTATATGTATTTGCTTCTGTTACCTGTAGTGTGTATGGGGATACATTGTTGTTAGTCTTTGTATCTTATGTGTTGATACAATGAGCATATTTGGGACTCAGTTTGAATCAGTCAGCACCTTTGTGTATGTGTCTGTATGCGCTCAGTAGTGATTTGCTACTTGTCAGTAACACTACTTGTCACACGTGGTTGTTGAAACTATGTAACAACGTGATGTCTTTCTTTGAGGGGGTAACAAGGTGTAGAGCTGGATGAACACAGCAGTCCAGGCAGCATCAGAGGAGCAGAAAAGTGACGTTTTGGGACTGGACCCTATTTCAGAAATGGGGGAGGGGAAGGGGACTCTGAAATATAGAGAGAGGTGAGGAGACGATGATGGAAGGTGGATAAAGGACCAGATAGTGGAGAGAAGATGGACAGGTCAAGGAGGTGGGGATGAGGCTCGTAGGCAGGAATTGCAGGTGGGGGTTGGTCAGCGAGGTGGGAGAAGCGGATCGGTGGGAGAAA
>NW_025977602.1:348-864 GCF_021869965.1 Rhincodon typus | reverse complement strand
GGTTGGGGGTGGGGAGATTTTGAAGCTTGTGAAGTCCACATTGAGACCATTGGGCTGCAGGGTTCCCAAGCGAAATATGAGGTGCTGTTCCTGCAGCCTTCGGGTGGCATCGTTGTGGCACTGGAGGAGGCCTGGGATGGATATACCGTCCAAGGAGTGGGAGGGGGTGTTGAAGTGGTTTGCAACTGGGAGGTGCAGTCATTTGTCATGATGCGAGCGTAGGTGTTCGACAAAGTGGTCTCCAAGCCTCTGCTTGGTTTCCCCGATGTAGAGGAGGCCTCAACGGGAACAGTGGATACAATACATCACATTAGCAGATGTGCAGGTGAACATCTGTTTAATGTGGAAGGTTTTCTTGGGGCCTGGGATGGGGATGAGGGAAGAGGTGTCAGGGCAGGTGTAGCACTTCCTGCGGTTGCAGGGAAAAGTGCCAGGGGTGGTGGGGCTAGTGGGGAGTGTGGAGTGGATGAGGGAGTCACAGAGAGAATGGTCCCTCTGGAAGGCAGATAAGGGTGG
>NW_025977602.1:0-248 GCF_021869965.1 Rhincodon typus | reverse complement strand
GGAGGTTGGTGGAGTGATACGTGAGGACAAGGGGGATTCTGTCTTTGTTGTTATTGTGGAAGGGGAGTGTGAGGGATGAGTTGCGAGAAACATGAGAGATGCGGTTGAAGGCATTTTCGATCACTGTGGAGGGGAAATTGCAGTCCTTGAAAAACGAGGACATCTGTGATGTCCGGGAGCGGAATGCCTCATCTCGGGAGGAGATGCAGCAGAGGTGAAGGATTTGGGAATAGAGGATGGCATTCTTG
>NW_025977601.1:0-6889 GCF_021869965.1 Rhincodon typus | reverse complement strand
CAACCATGAAACTGTGAATTGGCAGGCAACTCATTGTGATAATGGAAGATTGTGAAGTCAATCAGGGGCACAAATCTGGTAATGATTGTCATTGGGCCAATGCCAATAGTGTAAAATTACAAGCAATGATATTTCTAACATCCTAGAATTTTTAAAAGTATTTAAAGGGGAGGAATTTCAAATGGTTTGGCAGTTGCCATTGACAGTATTAATGAGGTTATGCATTTATTAGATGCACATTCACATATATTTTTAATAAACCCAATATAGACCTTATCTCCATAAAAGGAACATGACTTCATCCAAACATCTTCCAAGACCATAATAAAAGGGTTATTCTTCCTATCCAAAATGGTACCCTACCTGTCTAAGCATATCCACTAATATTAGAACTATCCCTACCAGGTCCAATATGCAGACATCATGTTTCCCAGTCTGGACAATGAAAAATCCAAAATGACAGAAGGCAAGTAAGACATTTAAAAAGGCAGCCACCTCATGAACCACAATATACACTCCTTCCCTGGTGAAGATGGAAACCACCATGCTTAGTTCTAGATTTGGGATTCATCTCTGTCATTGGGAGAATTCAAACCATTTCTTCTTATGTGAGGTAACTTAGGAATCATCCTACACAACTGGTATCAGAGAAATCAACATCCATGCTTGTACATTAGGGTTTACATTAATAATCAGTAAGAGAATGATAGCATCTCCTGATTGGAGGCAGTTTGGCAGATGTCGCTAAAGCACTTTGTTCACCCCTTTTTAATTTAATGGCATAATAAATTTTACTTCTGGTAGAAAGTTCATAAGGGAAATATGTGCAATAAATTACTGTTGACAATATTACTATACAAACAGTAAACAATTTTGTTCAACATTCCTCTGCTTGCTGTTTTAGTGGGTAAACATTAGCCTATTTATTATTCACATCCACTTCAATAATTCCCAAATTTAGCATTTTTGAATTTACTCCTAAATTAATGCTTGGTGTATACTGACCATAAACTGAAATAGACTAACTATGTACACATTGTAGATTACAAGAGCAGGACAATGATTTGAAGTTTGCAATGAATAACTCACTTCTTGACTCACCAAAGCCTGTGCAACAAGGCACAAGTCAGGATTGTGATGGATTAATCTTCACTTCCTTGGATGGGCTCAGTTCCAAAAATCTTCAAGAAACTTGATATCATCTAGGACAAAGCATACAGCTTGATTGGCACGTCACCCATTGACCTAAACATTTATTCCCTCCATCACTAACGCACAGTGGCAGTGCCTGTACTATATACCAGATGCGCTGCAGCAACAATCCAGGGTCTTTCAAAAGTCCCTTCCAAACCAAATATTTCATTTTATACAAGGGTAGGAGTAGCTTGCTGAGAGGTTTTAAATCTACACTATGTAAGACAGTGAAGGTAATGAAAATCCAATTATTAATGAGATCTGAAATGCTTCAGTATTTGTTGTTATTGTTTTTCTTTTGCTCCAGATAATGCTAGTTCTCATATTTGAATGGTTAATTTTTTTCCTTCTCTGCTTTGTTTCAATTGTCACAGATTAAAATAGCCCAATAAAATAATCTGTGTTTCATAGCTGTTGTCAAACCTGCATGCTTTCCCTGCATTAAAGGGTGAATTTGACATCAGTTTAGGAGGGAGTCAATTTGTTCTTATTTGTTTACATCAATTGGTATAATTACCAAAATAATTCAAAATTTGACTATGAAATGTTTATAAATGAACAGTAATTACTAAATAAGGACAAACTAGTTTAATGCTAAGGCACTTTTTAAAAATTTGTTAGTGTGATGTTGGGGATGGCTGGCTAGGCTAGCATTTATTGCCCAGGAGATAGTGGTCGAGTGAGCTGCCTTCCTGAGCCATTACGGTCAATGGGGTATAGATACACCCACAATGTGGTATAGGGACATTCACAATGTGGTTTGGAAGGGAGCTCCATGATGTTGACCTAGCTCAAATACTTGTTTGTTCCAATACCCAAATACATGCATTATGGCTACTGCATGTGATTTTTGACAAGCTAGGACTGTTAGGGAGTTCACAGCTATAAACCTACCCCTGATAAATGGATAAGCATCTGTCTTCAGTAGATTAGTGACAAGCGTGCCTTTAGAAGAACATTTTTTTAAAAAAAGTGATTATTTTCTCAATTGGCTTTGAATAACTTACTATATTATGTGGTTTGAATTATATGTATATTTGGCATGTATTTTTAATCTAGAATGCTGGAATATTCACTGGATGGACACAATGCAAGTCTCTCAGCAATCCGAACCGTCCGGGTTCTCAGGCCATTAAGAGCCATTAACAGAGTTCCTAGTAAGTTTATTGTTGGTCATCATTTTCAAAATTAATGTATGTTGTTGTTGTTTACATTTTGGTTTTGACTTTAGCACTTCTGATGGTAAGTCGTTCTCCCCAATTATGACAAGATTTTGTTCATTTATCACTTGGAATTTGCTACTAAATTTCAAGACTAGAATTTTCCTGTTTATTAAATAAAGAGAATATTTAGGGCATGGTTTCTTGTGGAGCTTTGATCATGTTGTAAATAATGACATGACTGACCCAATTTAAACTGCACTAAAGTTTTGTTAGATATTTCCTAAGCAACCTGTTAAGTGATGTTATTACAGACCTCTTGGGAGTAAGCAAGTCTAGAACCCTGGCCTCCTGGCTCAGAGGTAGAGATACTACCACAGCACCATTAGACACCTGTGTATCAACATTTTGTTATTTGCTGATGGGATATCAGTATCAGTAACAAGGCCACTGTTTATTGTCCATTTTAATTACCCTTGAAGGTGGCGCTAAGCCATTTTCCTCAACAATGACAGAGCCTAGGGCAAGGGACCCTTTCCAATGCTAGGCATCTGATGGGCACAGTTGCTGATAATGAGGGATCCTTCTGCTGTCTTGGAAGTTTCAGGCAAGCCTGACCAAGTCTAGGTATAAAAACATAAACAGAAATTGCTGGAAAAGCTGAGCAGGTCTGGCAGCATCTCTCCACAGATGCACCGAAAGCTTATGTTTTCAAATAAGCCTGTTGGACTATGACCTAGTGTTGTGTGATTTTTGACGTTGTCCAACCTCATCCAACACTGTCACCTCTGCATCATGAAGGTGATTTTAGCCATCATCTTGTATGCAAGGAATGTGAGAGAAAAGCAAGTTTTTGTTCCAATAAAACAGTAACTATTCTGACGTCAAAGACATTAGATGCAATTTCAGTATTTTAACCACAGAGCCTCCCAAGTGAGTAGATCGGGGGCAAAAAGAACTATTTAATAACAACCTTATAGTACAAATAGGCAGGTGTATAATGCTGATTATGTTATAATGGTTAGGGATTTCTGGCAGTGCAGGCTAATGTGACTATATCAATGGGGTTCTCTTAACCATTGTGTGATGGTTCCGGTGCCTGAATTCAGTTTCTCATAACTTTCATCATGTAATGAAAATCTCTGCTCTATCATTGCATTGTGTTGGACTTTGGAGATATGTTAGTGCATTAATCCAGATGCAATCACTACATTGTACAAAATATCACTATTTCAAGGCAACACTGCTCAAATTTTCAGTGCTGTAACTTAAGAAACAGATGCCAAGAATCGTTGTGTTTGAAGTTGGATTTATTTTGGGAAGCAATTCAGAATGATATGAAAATGGGATGCAGTCATATTGTTTTCACTGCTATCTGTTTGACTAGATCTTGCTAAAGGCAGTTACTATAGATAGAGAAAATCGTACATGACTTCCTTTGTTCCTGGATATGCTGGTAATTATGTTATCCCTTTGAACGTTTATTATGATAATTAAAATCACTTCTACAGTTGCAGTAAAATGTACAATTAAGTAGTAGCATACATGGAAAATTGCATTTAAATACAATGCAATGGAGGGCAAAGAAATGAACTAAATATTAGCAATTCTGGCAGAGCACACTTTCTTATCTGCATGTTTTCGTATCATATATAAAATTAAAATAGCTGAGTAAAATTTTAGTGTAAAGTTACGCTCTGAGTTTCAAAGGTAACTGGAGTGCCCAATTATATCCTATCAGTAGAACTAACTAGCCAGAGGAATAGTGGCTAGGCTAAAGTACCCATCTGCAAATGTACCTCATCTGCTGACAGTTTGTGAGAAATTGTTGATATTTTTGTTTTGAATTTTGCAGTGAGTAGTTTCCACTTGAACTTCTTAAGTAAATTAAGAACCAATATAATCAATGCAGTTTATTATTGACCATGACATCAGAATTTCTAGTAAAAGAGCTGTAACTAGAATTTGGCATATTGATTGTAAATGTATAAGAATTTTCTGTTATTTTATTGATTATTGATATCAGATGTAGCTTGAAATATTAAGAGCGGTTAGAGATTTTGACTCCAGGGTTCAACAAATCTCTTTCATTAGCTTCAAAGTAATCAAAGTCCACTGATGACAAAGATATTTACTACAAAGCTTTTCTATTGCAATCAGTTGTAGGGATTATAATCCAATTTCTTTGCAAATTTTCAGGAATCAATTCCTCAAGGTAATTTAAAAATTCTGAAATTTAAAGGGGCATAGTACTTTGTGAAGAATTATGCATGACATATTTGATTTCATTACCATATGTGACCACTATTAGTGTTTAACTTAATCATAGAATCCTGACAGTGTGGAAACAGGCCCTTCGGCCGAACAAGTCCACACAGACCCTCAGAGCATTCCCCCAGACCTATCCCCCTATAACCCACCTAATCTACACATCCCTGAACACTATGGGCAATTTAGCACGGCCAATCCGTCTAGCCTGCACATCTTTGGACTGTGGGAGGAAACCCATGCAGACACGGGGAGAATGTGCGAACTCCACACAGACAGTCACCCAAGGGTGGAATTGAACCCAGTGGTTAGCACTGTGAGGCAGCAGTGCTAACCACTGAGCCACCGTGCCGCCTTGTAAAGCGATTCTTAAAAACTAAACCCAAACTGAGAGAATGACTAATAGAAATATGCAATGCCACAAATGTATATTTTTCCAATTAGATTGGAATTCAGACCAGGAATTTCTTCTTAATTTCTACTCAAAGATGTGAGTGATTGTCACATATGGCCAATTTCTATTAGTAAGTATCTAGGAAATTGGGAAATAGGTGGATAATGTACATACAAGGCAGAGGTTGGTGACACAACAGCTACTAAGGGTGCTCCCACTGTACTGCAGATGCAATCGTGTTACATCACTGCCAACAGTGAGGGCTCAGGTAAATAATGAACAAACAGCACACGTCCAAGCCAGTATTGCCATAGTAGGCACACAACTGTGCGGGAAATTATGCAAGTGCTGGCAGCAGCAATGGGTTTTATGTGTGTCTATGCAACTGCATAGTTAAAGCAATATGTTAAGGCATTACATTTTTCTTGACCTGTGACACCATACTTCAGGATGTGTGCCCTGACACCCAGTGACTCATTTTCTTAGCTTCACCGCTCTCATGCTCCATGATAGAGAACAGTATGCGCAAATTCCTGTGGTTAGTGATTCATAAATTTTAGGTCAAAAATTCGAGGGACAGTGTACCCCTAAATCATATTTCTGGTATTTTATGATTTCTTTTTTCTTATTTTTCTCTGCTAAGATCCACACCTTTTCAATGTCTTTTGAATGTGATTTTTTTCGCATTGTATTGAGTTACAGCAAATATTTTAAATGAATTTCATGAATTGATTTCTTTTAAACAGCCCGTGGGGTGAGATTGCTCTAGGCATTTTAACAGTCACTGGAAAAAGAAAACATTCACCATAACCAGGTGAGGGTTGAAACTCTCCATGTCACTTCACCTGCTCTGGCAAGCCAGGAATTGACTATTCCTAAATTTCATCTGCACAATTGAGCATACAATAAAAGGCAACTGCCCCGGCTGCCTGTATTATTCTTTTTGCATTTTCAAATCAAACCTGCAGTGAGATTCTTCAGCAATATGAAGCTCACAAGGAAGAGGATCAATGTCATAACATTTCCAAATGTTAAGTTACATAAACATATTTTTAAAAATTACCTTTCTTGTGAAACAAGGAGGAGCACTCTTGGTTCTGCTAGCCAGCAAAGAAAGATGGTACAAATTTGCCTTCACCATCCTGTGCTAGAAGGTAAAGAAATAAACTAAACATTTGAAATTTCGGTAGTGCAGACATTCACTAACTGTTTTTACAATGCATTACAATTCCTTAGTATCATTAGAGAGCAACGCTGACAGTGTATGATTTTGTATCACCTTCACTGAACATCTGACTTGTACGGACATAACTCCGACAATCAGCTTTTAAAAAGGTGGTGAAATGAAGACCCTGTGAAAAATCGTCCAGTTCTGGAAGTGACAGGCCTATAAATGGGAAGGAAATTTCTTTAGATACAGTTGTGGTATGATGGAACACCACAATCTTCCACCTCCACTGGAATCAGTTCTGTTTGGGAAGGCACAAGCTTGAACTATCCCTCGTGTGGCTAATTGAAGCCCTTAAGTGAAAAGAAACAGCTTTTAAATGCGGGAGCTGTATTGTTGTGCTTGAATACCAAAGTAACGTAGAACAGCTTGTAAGATAACCAGGTGTAGAGCTGGATGAACACAGCAGGCCAAGCAGCATCAGAGGAGCAGGAAAGTGACGTTTTGGGCCTAGACCCTTCTTCAGAAATGGGGGAGGGGAAGGGGGTTCTGAAATAAATAGGGAGAGAGGGGGAGGTGGATAGAAGATGGATAGAGGAGAAGATAGGTGGAGAGGAGACAGACAGGTCAAAGAGGCGGGGATGGAGCCAGTAAAGGTGAGTGTAGGTGGGGAGTTAGGGAGGGGATAGGTCAGTCCAGGGAGGA
>NW_025977600.1:5167-6889 GCF_021869965.1 Rhincodon typus | reverse complement strand
TCAGAGTTAACATTTCGGGTCCGATGACCGTGCCTCAGAACCGTAACCTGTTGTTCTGAGGAAGGGTCACCAGACCCAGAAACATTGACTGGTTTTTTCCTTCATAGATGCTGCCAGACCTGCTGAGCTTTTCCAGCAACTTCCGTGTTTTTATTCTCCACCCTCTTTGGTCTTCAGTCAATGAGCCAGCTGAGATATTGTCGTTCCCTCGCTGCTATCACGGAACATTCGATTGGTACCGTGACCAACCCCTGCTGCCATTTCCTCCATCACCTTCTGCCCCCACCCCTCTGTCGCTGTTGAATAGCCAGGAATGCTGAGCTGCCCCTTTCAACCAGGCCTTAGCCAGAGCTAAATCATCATGAAGTCTGTGACAGAAAATGTTATCCCCCAGTGAGGGGGTTAGGAATCGGGAACGTGCTTCTGAGAAGCAGCTCCAATCCAGGAAAATGGGAACAGCATCTGGAAAAGGGAGAGAGTTGGTGTGTGCATGTGTGCAGGAGGCTGTGAACTACTCACTCAGAGGGCTAGCACAGGCACAGAGTAGACAGGGACTGAATGGCCACAGTGCAGAGGGAGGAGGGAGGTGGGGGGGCGGTGTTCAGTGATTGCTGAAGACAATGCTGTCGTCCCGTACCAGAGTAATGCCTGGGATGGGAAATGGCAGGATTCTGTTTAATGACTAGGGTGCGGTTCCTTCTCGGCTCCTGAGATCTTTGATTGTGGTCTGGACACATTCCCTACAGCATTCCATTCGGAGCACTGGCTCAGGAGTGTGACTCACTCACTCCAAAAGGCAAACAGCAGCAGAGAAAGACAGCAAGAGAGAGAGACAGAAAGAGTGACAAAGAGGGATGGGGGAGGGGGGTGCAGGGAGAGGGGCAAGAGGCAGAGAGGGACAGCAAGGGAGAGTGGGGGGGGGAGAGAGACAGAGGCAGGGGGGGAGACAGAAGGGACTGGAAGGGGGAAGGGGGGAGAGAAAGGGGGACAGCAAGGGAGGAAGGAGAGACAGAGAGGAAGGGGGAGGGAGAGGGTGAGACAGAGAGGGACAGCAAGGGAGATGGGGGGAAGAGACAGAGAGGAAGTGGGGGGAAAACAGAGGGGAGACAGAGAGGGAGAGGGGTGAGACAGAGGGATAGAGAGAGGGAGGGAGGGATACAGAGGGATAGAGAGAGGGAGGGAGGGATAGAGAGAAGGAGGGAGGGAGGAGAGGGTGTGGCAGAGGGGTGAGACAGTGGATTTCCTTGCTCCTGTCTGCTCACAGTAACCTGGAGTCACTGGTAGAAATTGAATGAATGAGTGATTTTATTGTCATGTGGATTTTACAGCCAAAAAAAAAACCACAATAAAATACGGTGAAACGCTCTTCCCACGATCTGGTGCCATTTTGAATAGGATCAAGAATAATAAGAGAAAGAAAGATCTACTTAGAACCACATCAGTCTGAAAACAGCGGCTGTTTGCAGTTAAAATCATCACCAGGTCGCTCCCCCTCTCCATCACCATCAACACCTCCTGAATTGAAAGTTGTGGAGTGTTTATTCTGGAGAGAACTAAATACAATCACTTCGTAAGAATTTCCAATGAGATGCTGAGTTCTGGAATCCCAGAGACAGAGAGAGAGACACACACACACACAGAGAGAGGGCAGAAAGAGAGAGACAGAGACACACACACAGAGAGAGGGCAGAAAGAGAGAGACAGAGACACACACACAGAGAG
>NW_025977600.1:0-5067 GCF_021869965.1 Rhincodon typus | reverse complement strand
AGAGAGAGACAGAGACACACACACACACAGAGAGAGGGCAGAAAGAGAGAGAGACACACACACACACACACAGAGCGAGCGGGGGAGAAAGAGCGACACACAGAGACAGAGACACACACACATAGAGACAGAGGGACACAGAGAGGGAGAAAGACACAGACAGAGCTTGCTTTAATAACACCAATGATGGGGAATGAGATAGTCACCCCCCGGCAATACACACTTTGCAGAGGCCGGGTCGAATTAAAAAGTGGTTTTTAAAAACCATAAGCCTTCACAAGATTCTGCTTGGTAGGAGATTACAGACAGCACACCCAAAGCATTAACTTCCAAATCCACTCGGTTTTAAACTAAAAACCCGCACAAATTCCTACACCGACCCCACTCTAAAAAAATCAGTCTATTGCCCAAACAACCGGTTGTATTGGCGAACCGTTTCTGGGAAACAGAAGAGCTGTTTTAAATAAAAACAAATGTGAAATACATTTTAATAACTATCCCCGACCATGTCAGGGATTCTAAAGTTCAGATTTATGTTCAATGGCTGGGTGTGGCAGACTCTTCATTCAGTAACTGGCTCAGCACCAACTCTCAGAGACTGTTTCCCAACTTGAAACCACAACCACAGTTCAAAAATAAAGAAAAAAATTTATATATACACTTAATTTAAAAAAAAAATCCCTGCCCGGCTAAACCTCGTGCTAAAAACTTTTGACAAGCGTGGACCTCGGGAATTCTCTGCCACTTTAAACCGAAACATTCAGCATTCCTGAAGAAGGGTCCACAACCAAAACGTCAGCCTTCCTGCTCCTCTGATGCTGCTTGGCCTGATGTGTTCATCCAGCTCCACACCTTGTTATCACATTTCCAAGAAGGAGTTGGATATGAATCATAGAATCTCTACACGGTGTATGGAATGATGCCATTCGGCCCACTGGGTTCACACCATCCAAGGCTCACCATCCAACCCAGACTCACCCACTAGTCTATCCCTGTAACCCTGCAATTTAGCACGGCCAATCCACCCTAACCCGCACATCCCTGGGCACTATGGGACAATTTAGCACGGCCAACCCACCCTAACCCGCACATCCCTGGGCACGATGGGACAATTTAGCACGGCCAATCCACCCTAACCTGCACATCCCTGGGCACTACGGGGCAATTCTGCACGGCCAATCCACCCTAACCCGCACATCCCTGGGCACTACAAGGCAACTTGGCACGGCCAATCCACCCTAACCCGCACATCCCTGGGCACTACGGGACAATTTAGCACAGCCAATCCACCCTAACCCGCACATCCCTGGACTGTGGGAGGAAACCGGAGCACCCGGAGGAAACCCACGCAGACAGTTGCCCGAGGGTGGAATCGAACCCTGAGCCACTGTGCACGAAGTAAGAGTGAGAGAGTCCATTCAGCAGATGGATAGGATGAGCTGGCCCAACCTCTGCAAGCATGAACCAGCAAGGGTATCATCAATGCCTGGTCAAATCCTTCGGCCCTCACTCTCTCCAGCCCCACAAACCCATGCCCCTGTTAATGGGGCTCAGGCAATTTACATGGCTGTACCACGCAGGAATGGACATCAGAACGGTGGTGGTGGTGGTGGTGGTGGGGGCCGGAGGGGGTGACAGAGACAGGGAGGGGGCCGGAGGGGGTGACAGACGTAGGGAGGGGGTGACAGACGTAGGGAGGGGGTGTAGGGGGCTGAAGGAGGTGACAGAGATAGGGAGGAAATGACACTTGGAAAAATCAACATCTTCAGCCCCTTATCTAAAGGAAAGAATTGGAGTCTGTGCAGAGGAAGTTCACTCGGCTGATCCCGGATATGGAAGGACTGTCTTATGGAGGAGCATTTGACTACATTGGGCCTTTACTCATTGGAGTTTAGAAGAATCAGAGGCGACCTTTTTGAAACATGCAAGATTCTTAGGGGGGAAAATGGACAGGGGAGAAGTTGGGGGGAGGTATTTTGCCTGTATGTGGGAGGGTCTAGGACCAGAGGGGCATCAACTCAGAATAAGGGGTCACCCACTGAAGACAGAGATGGGGAGGAATTTCTTCTCTTTCTCCGAGGGGAGCGAATCTGTGTAATTCTTTACGCGGAGGGATGTCGAGGCTGGGTCACTGAGCACATTTTAGGCCGAGGAAGGGGAAATCGAGGGGTTTATGGTGGGGGGCGCGGAAGTGGAGTCGAGGATGATCAAATCTCACCGAATGGCAGAGCAGACCCGATGGGCTGAATGGCCACTGGACACGACCAGTCGCGGATTCAGAGAGAGAGAGAGTGGGAGAGAGAGAGAGAGAGAGAGAGAGAAGAACCGAGAGCTGGGTGTAGAGTTGGAATTGAATCCTGGAATTGGAATGAGTACGGGAAATCATGACTCACTAAGCCGAGGAAACATGGTGTCGAACAGGCTGCATGTCGTTGGGATTGTTGGTGTAGGATCCCACTGACTGGGAGCCCACAGCTGCCAAAAGGATTGTGAGGAGACAGAGAGCCCCCTTCACAGACACCAGCAGGCAGAAGGGGCCTGTACACAAGGCGACAAGCTGGTCCTGAAGACAGGCCACTGTGTCAGGCCTTACGCAGTAGGCCGAAGCCTCTGTTCACCCACGTGTGGCAGGCAGCTGTCATCCTGGCTCCAAATCAATTAGGACTGACTCGAGCTCACTATTTGAACAAAAACAAAAATTTACTCGAACGTATTTCAGTTGCTACAGCAACGAGAAAAACCAGCTGAAGGTTCCACATCAGCAGTGGGCAGTCGGGACAGAGTTTGAGCAGCAAACACAGTCTCGGGAGTCGGGGCTGTTTCAATTCAGAACAATAGGGTCCCTCTCCCCGTCACCCCCTCCGCACCCCCCGTCCCTCTCCCCGTCACCCCCTCCGCACCCCCCTTCCCTCTCCCCGTCACCCCCTCCAGCCCCCTGGACCACCCTCCCTACTTCTGTCACCTCGTCCCGGCCCTCCCTACCTCCATCAGCTCCTACGATCACAACCTCTCACTCAGTTTCCCCTTGTGTGGGAGAGTCCAGGACCAGAGGGGCATCATCTCAAAATAAAAGTGTCGCCAAGCGAAGACAGAGACGAGGAGGAATTTCTCCTCACTCCGATGGGAGTGCATGTGTGGAATTCTTTACCTCGGAGGGCTGTCGGGACTGGGGGCATTCAGGGTATTCAAGGCCGAGACAGATTTTTAAATCAGGAAGGAAATTGAGGGGTTATGGGTTGTGTTGGGGGGGGTGGGGGGTTAGTGGGAGTTAGTGGGAGTTCAGGGTGATCAGATCTCATTGAATGGCGGAGTGGAATTGATGGGCCGAATGGCCTATTCTGTAGGAGGTTGGGATGGTGTGAACGTTAAGAACGGCAGCCGAGGGAGTTGCGACCCTCCCAAATTGGGTACCCCTTCCACTTCCCCCGCTACAAGATAACCAGAGGCCTCTCCTCTACCAGGATGGATCCCGCTCTCATTCCCTGGATTGCTGGAGGGACAGCTCTGCCAAGAAAGCAGGCCATAAAAGCTCCACCCACAGCTGCCTCGTAAAATTCTGGCTCCCAGGGCCCACAGTTAGACGGGTGGTTGTGAAAAGAGACAAAGAACTACAGATTTGTGGGATTCGGAATCCCGTTCCCCCGCCCACCCAAGCACAAAGCAGCAAACACAACTCTGTCCCCCTGCTCCCGCAGCCCCAGAGTCTACTCTCGCGTTGATCTATCCTCCTGTCCCCTCCAACCTTCCCCACAAACCTACACCAGTTTCAGACAGTAGAACGGCACGATGACTGGAAGATCCTGCACATTGTACCCCTCACCACGCACCACACTCCCCTATTCCCCACTTGGTCTTTCCCGGGGTCTACCCCTCTGTGGGTTACTCTCTCGGGGTCGGAGGGTCCTGGGCACGAGACCCAACTTGGAGGGACTGTGCCCCCAACAGACCAGTAAACCCAGCACTAGGGCCGAGGGAACGCCGCACTGCCGGGGGGGGGTCAGTGGTGAGAGATCCCCCCCACCCCGTGCTGCCAGGGGGTCAGCGCTGACTACACCCACGAGGCCTCCATCACTAATCAGTAACGCAAAACCGTGCTGGAACTGAGCAACAGGAAATCATCCAGACCGAGATACAATCCGATTATCTGGCTCAGTAAACAGATCAAAGTCTCGCTCCAAATTCTAGCTTCCCATGGCCAGGGGGCCTAACTCCAGAACATCTGGCCTCCCTCACCCGTCGTCACCTCCCTGCTAGAACCTCAGCTCCCCCCCCCCCCCCAAAGGCTTGGGCACCGTCAGAATCCAGCTCTCCTGGTTAACTGGGCATCCTAGAGGCCTGGGACCAACGGGAGTCCCAGCAACACAGAGCTGCCTACCTCATCTGACGCACCCTTCAGTTCGGATATGGCACCCCTTGCTCCGAATATTCAATACCTCACCCAAATGGAGGGAGACCTCCCACGTGCCAACTTTACCCCCTTCATCTACCCATCCTGCCCACTTTCGGGGGCTCGTGGACATGTACCCTGATGCCCTCTACCCCTCTCAGCACCCTCTTATTTCTCTATTTCATTTGCCCTCCCCAAGGGGAGGTGATGGTATTATCTCTGGACTGTTAATCCAGAGAACCAGACAATGTTCTAGGGACCCGGGTTCAAATCCTGTCATGGTAGATGGTACCTCCCACCGGCTGAAGTCCAACTCAATAACCAATGTCATGACTACAGAGCTGTAAACAAACAAAGGGGATCAGAAACCGGGGCGGTGAAGAAAGTGAAAACGGGATTGTGACATGTAGGGGCAGGATTGAGGGGGTAAATTCGCAGGTGACACGAGTTCTGATGGCAAGGAGGGTGATTGCGATATACATGCGGAAGAGTGACAAATGGAATGGCGTAGGGAGGAGCAGGCAGGTTAAGCATTTTTTTTTCTCCTTTATTCATTAACAGGATGAGGGCATCGCTGACCAGGCAGCATTTATTGCCCATCCCTAATTGCCCCAGAGGGCAGTTCAGAGTCAACCACGTTGCTGTGGGTCTGGAGTCACATGTAGGCCAGACCAGGTAAG
>NW_025977599.1:5655-6889 GCF_021869965.1 Rhincodon typus | reverse complement strand
GGGGGGGGGTGATTGGGAGAAGGGGGCAGGGTGATATGGGGGAGGGGAGAGGGGATTGGGGGGGAGGGAGGTGTGGGGGGTGGGTAATGGGTGAGGGGCAATGGTCTCAAGTCCCACCAGAGCCATGGTAAAGCAACTTATAATACTTTACACTGCACTTTTACAATAAAAATACAATGACAATAATTCTAAATTCATGTGCTAAATCCTTACTGTCTGTTTTCATTTCACTTATTGGTTTAATTTCTCCCTCTGTATAGTTTTGTTGGCTATTTTCTGTCATATTTTTAAAAACTGTTCCCAATCCTCTGCTTTATCACTGATCTTTGCCATTGTATGTTTTACACTCAATCTGATGTTAGTTTTAATTTCCCTGGTTAACCGGGGTTGGTTTATCCTCTTCTGAGAATGCTCCTTCCTGACAGGAGAGAGTCTGTGTTTTGAGCCGTGATCTATTTTATTAAACATTGACCATTGTTCCTTAATCGTTTCTGCTGCTGACCTCCTTCCCCAGATCCCTGCAACCAACTCCGCCCTCATTCCTCGGTAACCCAGTTAGGTTTGGACCAGCATTTCTGTATTCATTAACAAGATGTGGGCATCACTGGGCAGGTCAGCATTTATTGCCCATCCATAATTACCCAGAGGGCAGCTGAGAGTTAGCCACATTGCTGTGGGCCTGGAGTCACATGTAGGCCAGACTGGGTAAGGATGGCAGTTTCCTTCCCTAAAGGACACTGTAAAAACCCATCTGGTTCACTAATGCTCTTCAGGGAAGGAAACTGCCATCCTTATCTGGTCTGGCCTACATGTGACTCCAGACCCACAGCAATGTGGCTCACTGTCTGCTGCCCTCTGGGTAATTGGGGATGGACAATAAACAGTGATGCCCACATTCTGTGAGTGAATGAACAGAAAGATGAATTTTTGTGAAATGATAGGACATTGACTTCCTGACAATGCCTCACCATTTCTCTCCAGTGGAGCCTATCACGGAGCAAGTATCAGCAGCATGGGACTGACCTCGGTATCCAGCTGGAAATTTAACATCGCAGCAAATTCCAACTGTCACCCAGTGAGTACCCCCCCCCCCCCCCAAACGTCACAACAGTGCCCCACCCACGTGCCGCTGACCCTCAGTGGGATAGAGTCTCCCCCCACGCACTGACCCTCAGTGGGGTACAGGGTCCCCCCCACACTGACCCTCAGTGGGGTACAGGGTCCCCCCACACTG
>NW_025977599.1:2539-5555 GCF_021869965.1 Rhincodon typus | reverse complement strand
CCCCCCCCCTGCACTGACCCTCAGTGGGGTACAGGGTCCCCCCCACTTACTGACCCTCTGTGGGGTACAGGGTCCCCCCACACGCACTGACCCTCAGTGGGGTACAGGGCCTGCCCCAACACTGACCCTCAGCGGGGTACAGGGACCCCCACACTGACCCTCAGCAGGGTACAGGGTCCCCCCACACTGACCCTCAGCGGGGTACAGGGTCCCCCCACACTGACCCTCAGCGGGGTACAGGGTCGCCCCACACTGACCCTCAGCGGGGTACAGGGTCCCCCCATTTACTGACCCTCAGTGGGGTACAGGGTCACCCCACACTGACCCTCAGCGGGGTACAGTGGGTGCAGTTTATGATTAGATTCTCACGATGAGCTTTGATCCTGGGGCTGTGTGCTACCTGGGCCCTGATATAAAATTCCGGTTCAGCGTGCTGAAGGTGTTTTAGTTTGAAACCTGTTCAGTTGCTGGTGTAAGTGAAGTCTCCTTTTCCCAGACAATGTTGCCGGATGTTTTCCGAGGGATATGGGGAGGCAGTCACTGTCGTGATAGTCCCGTACAGACCCTGCGATCCTGCAGCTGCTCCGTAGGTACGTTTGGTATCGCCCTTTCTGTCCATCTGTCTGTCTGTCTTTATTTATTTATTCGCAGGATGGCTATTTCCTGCCTGTCCTCGAGAAGGTCACAATGAGCTGCTCTCTTTGGGTTTATATGTACCTTTGTTTATTTCACTTGCCTCATGACATGAGGTTAAATAATCAATAGTTGTAGAGGAATGTTTTGGGATGAGTGATCACAATCTGATAGATACTTCACATCATGTTGAAAGTGAGATATTCGAGCCTGAAGCAAGGTGTAAAATTTGGAACAGAAACTATGAAAGTATGAGACACAAGTTGACTGAGCTGGATTTTGGGAAAATGCACAGCATGATTGTATATAGGCCACAGACAGAACAGAAAGAAGTATTATACAGCTCTTATAGTCACACCAACATCTCCCAGAAATAGAGTTTGATTGACTGAGGAGAATAAGGAATTGAAGGGATAGCAATAATCATGGGTGACCTTAATCTACACAGAAACTGGAAAAATGAGGTTGGTAGTAACAGTGTGAATGTGGAGATTATAGAAAAGTTTGGAGAGCGTTTCTCACAGCACTTCTGAAACCGACAGGTTATTCTTGACTTGGGGTTGTGTAATGTGACAGGGTTAATTAACGAGCTCAGAGTAAAGGCACCTCTTGGCAACAGCGGCCACAATATGATTGAATTTTACATCTAATTTGAAAGAGAACAGAATGGGTCAAAGACTAGAGTATTAAATTTAAATAATGGCAACTGGGTGGACATGAAATCTGAGCTAGCTGGAGTGAACTGGGATAATAGGCTGGGAATAGAGCAATCGACATTTAACAGGATATTTCAGAATAATTATATTTCTGCTGTAAAGAAAAATCCAAAAAGGAGGTCTTCATTAAAGAAGCAGCAAAAATGAGGAAAAGGCATAAGATGCACAGAGATGAGTGACAGGTCGGGTGATTCGGTGGAATATAACAAAAGGCAGAGAATGATGGGAGGTTAATCAGGAGAAAGAACTTAGTGGGACAGGAATGAGCTTGAAATGTAAAAACAGAAAGCTAGAGTTTCTGCAGGTGTTTAAAAAGGAAAGGGTGAAGTGAGTGTTGGCTCCTCGAGAGTTGAGAATGGACAATTAATAGGAGCTAAAAAGGAAATGGCAGATGAAACTAAATTTTAAAAAAAACTTGCTTCTCTCTTCACCATACAGGATGAAAAAAAAATTCCAGTACTGGAGGTTCTTGTGGAAACATAAAAGGTCATGACTAAGGGGTAATATATTAGTGAGGTAGATCAAAAGGTGTTGGAGCTGAAGTAGGCCATTCAGCCCATCAGGTCTGCTTCACCATTCAGTGAGATCATGTCTGAATTGATCATCCTCACGGCCACTTCCCTGCCTTTTCCCCATCACCCTGATTCCTTTAATGATTAAAGATCTATCTCAGCCTTGAATATACTTAACGATCCATCCTCAACAGTCCCCTGGGATAAACAATTCCACAGATTCACTGCCCTCTGGGAGAAGGAATTCCTCCTCATCCTCTGTGTTGTGTGTGTGAGCCACCACCCCTACCCCCGAGATGATGCCCCCTTGGTTTGTCCCTTGTGGGAGAGTCTGGGACTACTTTTCCATATCAATCCTGTCAGATCCCCTAATTATTTTGTTTCCACCTCAAAGTTCCTGTAAATTCATCAAACATGATGTAAGATTTGGATGGTCAGGGAGTGGGGGATGTCATCCAGAGTGAGCACATCCCGAGTGAGGATATAATTCCAGGAATTTGGAAGCAGTGTGGGAATTCAGTGCTGTGGTGGTGGGGGTCGGTGGGGGTGGAGTTTTGGGGAAGAGGTGCTTTGTACACGGTTTGTTGGTTCATAGTCTGTAAGGTTTTTCAACAGATAACTGAAGCCCAGGATCAGGGGGTCAAGCACGAAAGAAAGATTGATATCACTGGAAAACCATAAGTTCAGTGGTTGTTTATAGCTGCTAGTTTATTATAGCTTACTTTCAGACTGAAGGTAAGTTGAAGAATTTTTACAGGTTACAAACCAGAAGACCAGTGGAATTTTTTAAAAATCAACTTAAGAACTAAGTAATTAAAACAGAGATGCCGGGCCAGATGATGTGTGGTACCTGTATGATGTGGGAGCTGGTGGATCGCATTGTGGTTCATACTGACCACATTTATAACAAGTGCTGGTTGCTTGAGGAACTTTGGCTCAGTGTTGATGAGCTGGAGTCTGAGCTTCAAACACTACGACACATCAGGGAGAGGGAGAGTTACCCAGATGCTGTATTTCAGTCACGCCCCTTCGATTTACTGCCTCAAATTTGGTGAGTGGTCAGGGACAGGAGGGTGTGACTATGAGTGAGGCAGGTAGAGGGATCCAGGAGGTAGTGCTGAAGGAGCCTCAGCCCTTGCTCTTGTCAAACAGGTT
>NW_025977599.1:898-2439 GCF_021869965.1 Rhincodon typus | reverse complement strand
GTTATTCAAATCCTCTGCCATTTCCTGGTTCCTCATTATTTATTTCCCCAGCCTCATTCTCTCAGGGCCCTCTGTTCACTTTGGCTTCTCTTCCTGAGAGGAGGGGTAAAGTGAGGGCTAGTCTGTGAGTGGATAGGTAGGTGAGAGAGAGGGAGGGAGGGAGGGGGCTGGAGATTATTGAACAGGGGGAACAAAGGGACGGGCATCCGGAGAGGACAGGCTGAGGTTTGGGGCATGTCCCCTGCTGTATGGGCAAGGGGCTTGTGATCCTAGAAAGCTGTGCCAGCCCATGTTTGTTCAATGATGTGGGCTCTTCTTCCTGTCTCTTTGTCATTCAGATAGATGCCATGCCAAGGACCAGTACATTAACCAGCTTCACAACACCCTCCAAACAGCTGTCCCCAAGAAATTAGCTGCATTCATCGCTGAACCCATCCAGGTGAGGGTAGAGCAAAGGTCTCAGATACCATCTTCAGAAATCCATCAGGGCTGGGATCCATCGGCACGGTGTAGAGCGGGAGTGAACGGGAAGGGGTTTGGGTCCATTGGGACGGTGTAGATTGGGAGTGAACAGGAAGGGGTTTCAGTTCATAGGGAAGATGTAGGGTCGGAGTGAACGGGAAGGGGTTTGAGGTCCATGGGGACAGTGTAGTGAACGGGAAGGGGTTTGGAGTCCATGGGGACGGTGCAGAGCAGGAGTGAGCGGGAAGGGGTCTGGGGTCAATGGGAATGGTGTAGTGAGCGGGGAAGGGGAATGGGGGCCATAGGGATGGTGTAGAGCAGGAGTGAATGGGAAGGGTTTTGGGGTCCATGGAGACGGTGTAGTGAACAGGAAGGGGTTTGGGGTCCATGGGGATGGTGTAGAGCGGGAGCGAACGGCAAGGGGTTTGGGGTCCGTGGGGATGGTGTAGAGCAGGAGAGAAGGGAAGGCCTTTGTGTCCATGAGGACGGTGTACAGTGGGAGTGAACGGGAAGGAGTTCGTGTCCCTTGGGACGGTGTAGAGCTGCAGTGAACAGGAAGGGGTTTGGGGTCCGTGGTGATGGTGTAGAGCTGCAGTGAACGGAAAGGGTTTCGAGTCCATTGGGACGGTGTACAGTGGGAGTGAATGGGAAGGGGTTTGGGTCTAATGGGATGGTGTAGAATGGGAGTGAATGGGAAGGGGCTTGGTTCCATGGGAACGGTGTACAGTGGGAGTGAACGGGAAGGGTTTCGAGTCCATTGGGACGGTGTAGAGCGGGAGTGAAGGGACGTCATTTGGGTCCATGGGGACGGTGTACGGTGGGAGGGAACGGGAAGGGGTTCGTGTCCCTTGAGACGGTGTAGAGCTGCAGTGAACGGGAAGGAGTTTAGGGTCTGTGCTGATGGTGTACAGTGGGAGTGAATGGGAAGGGATTTGGGTCAACTGGGACAGTGTAGAGTGGGAGTGAACGGGAAGGGGTTTGGGTCCATGGGGACGGTGTATAGTGGGAGTGAACGGGAAGGGATTTGGGTCGATTGGGACGGTGTATAGTGGGAGTGAACGGGAAGGGGTTTGAGTCCA
>NW_025977599.1:0-888 GCF_021869965.1 Rhincodon typus | reverse complement strand
GTGTCCATTGGGACGGTGTATAGTGGGAGTGAACGGGAAGGGGTTTGGGGTCCATTGGGATGAGTGTATGGGAATTTCAACACTATAGTGGTTTGATACAGACACTGGTCCATTTTAAAGTACAATTGAGTGTCAGCGCATTGTTGTGGATCTAGAGTCATGTAGACCAACCAGGTAAGGACAACAGTAACCTTCCTTTCAGGACATTAGCAAACCAGATGAGTTTTTAACACAATTACCAATGGTTACGGTGACAGCAATGCAATAAACAGGCTTGGACTGACAAGTGGTTACTAAATTTCACCCTACACAAAAAACAGGCAATGACCATCTCCAATCATAATTATTGCCTTGACATTCAATGGTGTTGCCATCACTGAATCCCCCACTCAACTCAACTCAACTGGACTCACTACATAGACACAGTGACTACAAGAGCAGGCCAGAAGCTGGGAATACTGCAGCAAGTAACTCACCTCCTGACTCCCCAAAGCCTGTCCACCATCTATTCAGATTGGTTTCACAGGTCGGCGCAACATCGAGGGCTGAAGGGCCTGTACTGCGCTGTAATGTTCTATGTTCTATGTTCTATCAAGCACAACTCAGGAGTGTGATGGAATACTCCCCACTTGCCTGGATGGGTGCAGCCCCAACAACACTCAAGATGCTCAACACCATCCAGGACAAAGCAACCGCTTGATTGGTACCACATCCACAAACATCCACTTCCTCCACCGACGCTCAGTAACAGCAGTGTGTACTATCTACAAGATGCACTGCAGAAATTCTCCAAAGATCCTCAGACAGCATCTTCCAAACCCACAACCACTTCCATCTAGAAGGACAAGGGCAGCAGATACATGGGAACACCACCCCCTGCAAGTTCCC
>NW_025977598.1:3257-6890 GCF_021869965.1 Rhincodon typus | reverse complement strand
TGGAGTACTGTGTGCAGTTTTGGTCTCCTTACTTGAGAAAGGATGTACTGGCACTGGAGGGGGTGCAAAGGAGGTTCACTAGGTTGATTCTGGAGTTGAGGGGGTTGGCTTATGAGGAGAGACTGAGTAGACTGGGATTATATTCATTGGAATTCAGAAGATTGAGGGGGGATCTTACAGAAACATAAAATTATGAAGGGAATAGATAAGATAGAAGTAGAGAGGATGTTTCCACTGGCAGGTGAAGCTAGGACAAGAGGGCATAGCCTCAAGATTAGAGGGAGCAGATTTAGGACTGAACTGAGAAGGAATTTCTTCACCCAGAGGGTTGTTATTCTATGGAATTCCTTGCCCAGTGAAGTAGTTGACGCTACTTCCGTAAACGTTTTTTGAAAAAAGGTAGATTTTTTTGAACAATAAAGGGAATTAAGAGATACGGTGAGAACACGGGTAAGTGGATCTGAGTCCACGAAAAGATCAGCCATGATCTTATTGAATGGCGGAGCAGGCTCGAAGGGCCAGACGGCCTACTCCTGCTCCTGGTTTTTATGTTCTTATGTTAACACTGCAGGTGTTTTCCCAGGCATTCAGTTTCAATTGCATGCTTTCTTGGAACTGATGTATTTCGGTCACTGTTTCAAATTATTTTCTGAAAGTTCAGGAAGTTGATCTTCATGGAAGTATCTCACATCCAACTGAGTTTAATTTTCAATCCAAATCCAAAAAGCGTGGATATTGTGCATTCGTTTTATTACAGCATTTTAATTTTGCTGACTGAAGCTTGCTTAGATCCTTTCGTTACGTTAGTTTCCTTATAGTTGACATTTGAACTTGTCTCTGGAAACAATTGCCATGGTTTTAATGGCTTTGCACTTCTGTTCAGTATACTTTATGTTTTGCACCAGCAGTTAAATAATTCTGTCATTGAAAATAACAGATGTTTATATCACAATTTAACTGGTGCTCAAAAATGTTCCCAGACATTAGTATTTTAATGAGGTTCAGATGAATCCTTAAACTGTTAACACAAAGCCAAAACCTGCTTGGCCTTGGCAAGTATTTTGAAATTGTGTTATCATTTTCAATTTACTGAGAAGCTTCGCTGTACCCCTTTTCTGAGCTATTATGATACTTGGAGTTTTTATTTGGAGATGAACAAAGTAATTGAACATTGGCTTTGACACTGCTGTGGATGTAAGGGGCTGTGAAAAAGATTTACTATTGGACTTTGCATAAGCTTTTTTTGTTCACTCTGAGCAGCTTTTATTGAATTACTTGCTTCTTTGGCTTGTTGCAGTGTTACTTAAGCAGAAACTCAAAAGACTTACAACCGTGGTCATTGTCCTCGGATATTTCTGCCCTTGCACAGGCTGAGATTAGGAACTCTAGAATGGGAGAACTACAAAATATCTCTCCAATGTGCTATGCTGAAAACATTAATTGACTGTGTATTTTAAGTAATCTGGGCTTTTAGCTTTCTTTGTCCTCCATATGCTTGCAGCAGCTTTGAATGTCATATTTTTGGCACCATATCCACAGTGTATATATAGATAAATATTATTGTGGGCTAATCCAAATCCTAAAACATTGATTTACACTATTTATTGTTATTTAACTGTAAATTGGGGTTGTCATCTTAATGAAGTTGCCTTTTCAGTCCAAGGTTCTGGGTTCATTACTCGAGAATATAGTCAACGAGGCTGAATACAACATGTGTTAAGTGTGGTAAAAAAGAGTATTTGATGTTGTCATTCAGTTGAAATAGGAAATCTGTGAAAGTTCACTTGTTCTCAAGGTTCGTAATTCCAGTGGACTCTGAAGAATAACTTTCACTTTGTCTTGCATGAAATCCTTTAGTTAATCCATCAGTGTATCCAAGAAAAACTAGTATCATTTGTTGATCATAGAGGGCACAGAATGGATTCTGCATTAAAGTACTCATTAGAAGTGATGAGTTATGAGACAAGAAGATAGTTTCTTTCAAAGAGTTGGCATAAACATGATGTGTTGAGAGGCTGCCTCCTGTGCTGTGAGATTCAGAGTGATGAGTTGCTCTGTAAATATGATACTCTTTTGCATGTTGAATGCATCAATTTCATTTACTCACTGCCAACTGTTTAATTTCATGCAAAGTTCAGGGTGTTTGGTATGCAGTACCTGCTCAGAACTTGAATATTTCAAGTATTTGATTATTGTACAAATGATAGAAAATGACTACTCCAGGCAGGATTTGCTCAGCATGCGTGATTCTTGTGGAAGCATTCACAAGTTTTTTGACCGTACTGCCATTCATTTTGTATTACATGGAAATACTTCACAACAGTACCATGGAAACCTGGACAAATCCAACCCTGCCAGTTACCACCCATTAGCCTACACCCGATCATCAAAATAATTGAAGGGCCTGTCGAGAGTGCTGTCATACGATCCTGGCTCAGATTGCATTTTGCTTGGGCTGCTCAGCTCTACACAACAGCATGACTCAAGCCCTAAACATGGACAAAAGAATTTCAGAGGTGAGATGAGAGTGACTGACCTTACCGTCAAAGTAGAATTCATTGAGCGTGCATCAAGTAGGCTAGTAAAATTGAAGGAAGTAGGAAAAACTGTGCAGGAACAAGAGTCATAACAAAGGAATATGGCTGTGTAGTTTGGAGATCTGCCGTCTAAGACCCAGTGCCTCACTGCAGTTCCTCAGGGCATTGTTTGATGCCCAGTCATCAACGTCATCAATGACCTTATCTCCAACGTAGGATCAGAAGTACCAGGTACAGATATTCACTGCAATGTTCAGTGCCATTCTCAGCTCATCAAATACTACAGCAGTCTGTGCCCTGGCGTAGAAAGATCTGGATGCTGTTGGCTTGCAAATATGACATTCATGTAACACAAGTGCTAGGTAATGACTGTCTCTAATATGAGAATCTGATCATCATAACAGTAACATTAAGTAGCATTACTGTTGAGAAATTTGCCAATCGGTATCATCAAAGATCGATATACGTCCTTAATGGAATTAAAATGCCTCAAGGCGCTTCACTAAGTCTTACAGGAGATAAGAGATCATATAATTCTCTAAGGTTGGCACAAGAAGTAGTTAAGGAGAGTCTTGAAAGAGGAAGGGAGGTGATTGACAAGAGAAGTCTAGGGACAGTAAGGTATTTGAAGTAACTGATGGTGTGATTAAAATTGAAGACCCCTGCTGTCCCATTTGAAGCTTGTGATAACCAGCCTTATAAGTAACTTCACAACGTCGACCAGACACAAATCAGAAGTGTGTTATGCCTCACTGGGAAAGCATGTTGGAAATTGAGCCCTGCTATTCTCTGAATCATGATAAAAGTTAAAAATGTTGTCATGAAATGCAAAATCCCCAATTTACCTGACTGATAGGCTAACAAAAAGTACAGACCAGGTTTCTGCACTTAAGAACTTATTCCAAATATATAGATTCTAACCACAGGAAACAACTATGGATTGTCAACATATAACTCTACGAGTTAAAACCTTTATACCCCTTTTAGACACACAGACACACACACACAGACACACACACACAGACACACACACACAGACACACACACACAGACACACACAGACAGACACACACAGACAGACACACACAGACAGACA
>NW_025977598.1:0-3247 GCF_021869965.1 Rhincodon typus | reverse complement strand
ACAGACACACACAGACACACACAGACACACACACGTATTATGACTACAATTCTCCACTACTGATATATAGCGACAACAGTGTATAGCATCTTTAAGATAGAAACATAGAAATTAGGAGCAGGACTTCAAGCTTGCTCTGCCATTCAGTATGAGGATGGCTGATCCTGTGTCTTGATGCTGTGTTCCTACTTTCTACCCATGCCCCATTGTGCCTTTAAAATCTCAAAATTTATGTATCTGTTTCTTGAATATATTCAGTGAGTTGGCTTTCACAAGTTCACTATCCTTTCAGTGAAGAAATTGTTCCTCATCACAGATCTAAATAGACACCACAATATCCTGAGATGGCATCTCCTGATTCAATACTCGCAACCAGAGAAACCATCCTCTCTGCATCCAATCTGTCCAACCGCGTCCAGTTAGAATTTTAGATGGTTCAGTCAGATCGCCTCTCATCCTTCTAAACTCTCGTCAATACGGTCCCAGTCAAAGCAGTCTGTCCTCATGGGACAGTTCTGCATTCTAAACTGTCAACCACTACCATCTAGAAGGACAAGGGTAAAAGTAAATGGGAACATCACCATGTTGAAGACCCCTCCAAGCTGCTCACCATCCTGACTTTAAATATTTCACCTTGTTGCTGGCTCAAAATCCTGGAATTCCCTCCCTAAGGGCATTGTGAATCAGTCTATGGCACGTGGCGACTGCAGCGGTTTAAGAAGGCAGCTCACCACCACCTTTTCAAAAGCAACGATGGACAGGCAATCAACGCTGCTCAGCCAGTGATGCCCACGTCCCATGAGTGAATAAAAATAATTCCCGATGTCAATTTTGAGAATCTTTGCTGCACTTCTTCCACGGCAAGTAAAACCTTTCTTAGATGAGGTGATCAAAACTAAATGCAGTATTCAGGTGTGGTCTCACTAAAATCCTGTATGTGTAGAGACATGCTGACTTCTGAATTCAAATGCAATGAAGGCTAGAATGTCATTTGTCTGGGCTGTTGTGGTGCAATGGTACTGTCCCTATCAGAAGTAGGAAACCTGGGTTCATGTCCCATCTGCTCCAGAGGTGTGTAATAACATTGATTCGAAAAATGCCTACCATTTGCCTTCCTAATTGCTTGCTGCACCTGTCAACATTCATTAACGTGTGTACAAGGACACGCAGATCCCTATTTTTCACACCAAAGTATGTAACTTCTTATTTTGTCACATGGTATTTGCCATGTGTTTTCCCACTCCCAACTTTGTCTAAATTACCTTGAAGCCTCCTTGCCCTGTCCTCACAACTCTCAATCCCACCTAGATTTGTGTCATTTGTTGTATTTGGTTCCCTCATCCAGGTTATTTATACATACCATGAATAGCTGGGGCTCAAGCAGTGATCCTTGAGGTACCCCAGTTGTCACTGCCTGCCGCTTGCCAAAATCCCATTCATTCCCATATGTTTCCTGTCAAGCAATTCTCAATCCATGCCAATTTATTACTCCCCCATCCCACTTTGCCCACTAACTTATGAAGGACCTTATAAAAAGCCTTCTTAAAACCCAAACATCTCCAGGTTCTCCCTTATCTATTTTGTGAATTACATCCTCAAAAACACTCAGATTTTTCTTAAGTCTGATATGCTTTTCGTAAATCCATCTGACTTTGTCCCACATTGTTAATGTTTTCCAAATGTTCTTTTAACACCTTTCATAATAGAATCTAGCATATTCCCACCACTGATGATAGCCTAACTGAACTGTAATTCTGTTTTTTCCTTTCTCCCTCCCTTTTTAAATAATGGGTTTCATTTCACTCTCCACTCTGTGGGAGCTGTTCGAGCCTATAGAATGTTGGCAGATGACCGCCAATACATCCAGTATTTCCAGGGCCACTTTATTTAGTACTCTACGATGTAGATGATCAGGCCATAGCATTTCTTCAGCCTTTAACTCCATTAATTTTGGCAGCACCATTTTTTTTAAACAATACTGATATCCTTCAATCCTGCCTCCTTAAGTGAGTGTGTGTTCAGTTCTTCTGCTGTTCTTTGTTCCCTATTATTATTTCCCCATTTTTTGACTGTAAGTGATCTTCGTTTGTCTTCATGAGTCTTTTCCTCTTCATGTATTTATGCTTTTACAGTCAGCCTTTATGCTCCATGCAATTCTACTGCCTTATTCTGTACTCCACTTCTTGATTAAACTTTTGCCCTCGTATGCTGAATTCTAAAATTCTCCCAATCCTCAAGATTGCTTGCTTTTTCTGTCAATTTTGTACGTCTCCTCTTTGGACCTAATACTGTCCCTAATTTCTTCTGTATGTGATGTTTGAGCCACCCTTTCCCACCTTTTTGTTTTTGTCATTTGACAGGAATAATTGTCGGGCTTGGTTGCCTCATCCTCCCCTTAGTGTGCTACTTCTTCCTTGGCATGAAATACAGCTGTGCCTCCCGGATTACCCCCAGAAACACCTGCCATTGCTGCTCCACCATCTTCCTTGCTAGCCTCCCCTTCCAGTTGACTCTGGCTAGCTTCTCCCTTGCGTCTTTGTAGTTACCTTTTACTCAGTTGTAACACTGTTACATCTGATTCCAGCTTCTCCCCCTCAAATTATGGGGTAAATTCTATCTCATTATGGTCACTGCCCACTTGGGGTTCCATCATCTTAAGCTCCCTAATCAAGTCTATCTTCCCCACGGTTACATCAAGCTGAGGTTTGTGATGCCGCTCTGCCACTGGTATCAAAGTGGGTTGGCTTCTCAATTCATGCCTTTTTTCACCACCACCTCGCATCTCAATCTGGAAAGTTTATTTTTTGTAGTAAACCTTATTGAACACACCTCTCTTCCTTTGCACTGAACTCCTACTTTGCAAATTTAAAAAAAGTATACTGACTAAGCCTTCAACTCACTCTGGTAAAGTATCCTGCACGCTGACCACGTGGTGTAAGAACTCCCTTTCTTATGTGTCTGGCCAGAAACACTTCTTAGTTGTAATGATCGTCACCTCTTTTAGACAAAGGAATTCAGGTGGTATGAAGCTTTTTGGCTGAAAATTTTTTACCTGTCACTTTTAATATTGTTTTAAATCTTAAAATGTGCTACATTTTTAAATGTGTCAGAGATAGTAGGAACTGCAGATGCTGGAGAATCTGAGATACCAAGGTGTAGAGCTGGATGAACACAGCAGGCCAAGCAGCATCAGAGGAGCAGAGAGGCTGACGTTTCAGGTCTAGGCCCGAAACGTCAGCCTTCCTAC
>NW_025977597.1:6730-6891 GCF_021869965.1 Rhincodon typus | reverse complement strand
CAACTCCTTCCTCCACCACCAGGAACACACCCTTGGGAACACACCCTTGCCTCCTTCCTCCACCATCAGGAACACACCCTTGCCTCCTTCCTCCACCACCAGGAACACACCCTCGCCTCCTTCCTCCACCACCAGGAACACACCCTCGCCTCCTTCCTCCA
>NW_025977597.1:6343-6630 GCF_021869965.1 Rhincodon typus | reverse complement strand
CACCTCCTTCCCCCATCACCAGGAACACACCCACGCCTCCTTCCCCCAATACCAGGCACACACCCTCGCCTCCTTCCCCCATCACTAGGAACACACCCTCGCCTCCTTTCTCTACCACCAGGAACACACCCTCGCCTTCTTCCTCTACCACCAGGAACACACCCTTGCCTCCTTCCTCCACCACCAGGAACACACTCTCGTCTCCTTCCTCCACCACCAGGAACACACCCACGCCTCCTTCCTCCACCACCAGGAACACACGCTCGCCTCCTTCCTCCACCACCAGG
>NW_025977597.1:5524-5843 GCF_021869965.1 Rhincodon typus | reverse complement strand
CCTCCACCACCAGGAACACACGCTCGCCTCCTTCCTCCACCACCAGGAACACACCCTCGCCTCCTTCCTCCACCACCAGGAACACACCCTTGCCTTCTTCCTCTACCACCAGGAACACACCCTTGGGAATACACCCTTGCCTCCTTCCTCCACCATCAGGAACACACCCTTGCCTCCTTCCTCCACCACCAGGAACACACCCTCGCTTCCTTCCTCCAATACCCAGGAACACACCCTCGCCTTCCTCCATCACCATCAGGAACACACCCTCACCTCCTTCCCCCATCACCAGGAACACACCCTCGCCTCCTTCCCCCAT
>NW_025977597.1:0-5514 GCF_021869965.1 Rhincodon typus | reverse complement strand
ACCCTCGCCTCCTTCCCCCATCACCAGGAACACACCCTCGCCTCCTTTCTCTATCACCAGGAACACACCCTCGCCTTCTTCCTCTACCACCAGGAACACACCCTTGCCTCCTTCCTCCACCACCAGGAACACACTCTCGTTTCCTTCCTCCACCACCAGGAACACACCCTCGCCTCCTTCCTCCACCATCGGGAACACACCCTCGCCTCCTTCTTCCACCACCAGGAACACACCCTCATCTCCTTCCCCCATCACCAGGAACACACCCTCATCTCCTTCCCCCATCATCAGGAACACACCCTTGCCTCCCTCCTCACTGCTGGGAACTCAAACTGGACTCTGTCTTCCACCGCTGCTGGGGGAGAACCCTGCATCCGATGCAATGGACACCTTGAAGCTGTGAAAGCTCCCCCACAAGGTAAGTAAGTTTAAAGTAAGAAAACAAAATTGCAGAGAAAGAAGAGAAAGAAGTAAAATTGGATGGAGCAGATGAGCTTTGGGCAGGCGCCTACACACTGCACTGTTACTCCGCCGCCATCTCCCAGTTACCTCCCTCGGGTTCCTCATTGTTGGTTAGATTCCCTCCTCAGGCCTCACTGAGCCGGGGCAAATCAATATTTTTACCCACAAGTCATCTCTTCATCATTTTGGGGTTTTTGGCCAGATCTTGGATGCAGGTGGGATGAAAGAACATCTTGCATTTTCATCTTTCAAGATCACAAACTCATCCTTTATAACTCACAAGATACTTCTGAATTAAGGCAAAATACTACGGATACTGGAAATCTGAAACAAACACAGAGAATGCTGAAGAAACTCAGCAAATCTGGCAGCATCTGTACAGAGAGACAGAAAAAAACAGAGTTAATGTTTTGATTCTGGCATGACTTTTCTTCAGAAATCAGATATCCTGCAGTGAGGTAATGTAGGAAATACAGCAGGTGATTTGCACTTACATTTCCACAGATAGGTTTGTGGCAATGATTAGAGAATGTATATTACAGAGATTTTGGTGCTAGGACACCAGAGAGGAAACTCCTTTGTTGTTCTTCAAATGGTTCTGTGATATCTTCTTCAACTCAATGAGCAGTCACGGCTTTGGCCACAAATCTCATTCAGAAGACAACACTCGTAATGGTGTAGTTCCGCACTGCCTCCTCCTTCCCATCCCGCCCCTACACTGCCACACTGAAATGTCAGCCAGGTCTCAGTGCTAGTGTCCTGGGAGTGGGGCTCGAACCTACAACCTTCTGACTCTGGGGTGATGGCTGACTCCTGACAAGAGGGAGTGGAAATGGTTTAGGAAAGTATAGAGAAGATCCTACTTATTCAGGAGTATTTAATCAGAAAGTAAACAAGCTCAACTAGCTTCTCCAGTTGGATTGTTTGGTATGTATTATATTGTATAATAAATGCACTTCCCCTTTGTTATTTTTGGAAAAGTTCTCTTAATGTTACAAACAGGCTGGGTACCTCCTGCATTTGAATAAAGCACCATTTCCTTTAAGCATTGGAAGGATAAGCACATGCTTGTAGCTACCTTTGTTTTATCTCAACACCAGCAAGCTTTTTGTTTATGGTATGAGTTGTATGTCTTGCCTTTGGTATTTGCCATTAGTGAGGGCAGATACAGAGTACTGCAATATGCAAGCAACTATTGTTACAGCAATACCTCTGCTGTGGAAAAGAACCTCAACTCAAACAAACGCTGAGACACATTCAGGGCATAATAGGACAGGCAATGAAAACTTGTCAAATGGCCTTAATGGAGGAGAGGGGCAGTGAGGCAAATAGGTTTACAGGGGGAATTCCAGGGCTTAGAGTCAAGGCGCTTGCATCAAAGTGGAAACAGACAGTAATACAGTCATCAAAGTAAACTGAAGTACAAAACCATTTGGGGAGACATCTTGTGCATTGTTTCTAACTCCCTCTGTACTTTAGATTCAAATTTCTCTGGGGCTTTGGCAGTTTTCTCCTGAAGCATTCCATGTACTTTCCAGATGATTGCGTGGATGGTCAGGAAGAGTAAAGAGAATGTTTCAACCGTTTCTACTTCCACACAAATCCCAGAACTAACAATCCCGAGCACATTTATGAATTCAAAACCACTTCTTCTCCATCATCAGTGAAATGAAGTCCCCAAAAACTTTGATTCATTCTTTGCCTTTAATTAGGACTGACTTATTATCGACTCAAAAAGGGATAGAATTATTAACAATAAAACTAGATGCCATTTTCTGGGGGGAGTTAGGAAGGAAACAGGACAATTCGGCCTCACCAGTAGCTCTGGTCTTTCAAGGAGATGGTTGAAGTCCCATACTTAAGACTTGATGGTTGCATTTTCAACATCATGGCAGGAAATGACCCATCCATGGACCCATCTGCTTCCTAAGAGCCGCTACCCTTCATATTCTTATGCCAGGGAGATGAAGTAGGGCAAGGACGGAGTTGAGATCACTGCCTCCAGAGACAATTTGGAAGTGATTAGAGAGACGTGGTGACACGGTGGCTCAGTGGTTAGCACTGCTGCCTCACAGCAACAGGGACCTGGGTTCAAATTCACCCTCTGGCAACTGCCTGTGTGGAGTTTGCACATTCTCCCTGTGTCTGCGTGGGTTTCCTCCGGGTGCTCCAGTTTCCTCCCACAGTGCAAAGATTTTCAGGTTAGGTGGGTTAGCCATGGGAAATGCAGGGTTACAGGGATAGGGCAGGGGTGTGGGCCTGGGTGTACTTGATGGGCCGAATGGCCTGCTTCCACATTGTAGGGGATTCTATGATTCCAGATAAATCCCAAGGTGGGATTCCTGGTCAGAAAATCTGCTTCAGCTCTCTGAACATTTAGCCCATTTGCTTGGGAAGCTGCAAAATCTCCCAGCCCTCACCCATTACCCCTTACCCAGCCAATGCCACCTCCATATCAACTTGCTCTCCCTCTTACCACCTTTGGTTTTCCTTTATTTCTTCACAGGATGAGGGCATCGCTGGCTATTGCCCATCCCTAATTGCCCAGTTAAGAGTCAACCACAATGATGTGGGTCTGCAGTCACATGTAGGCCAGACCAAGTAAGGATGGCAGATTTCCCTCCCTGAAGGGCATTAGTGAACCAGATGGGTTTTTCCCCAACAATTGACAATGGATTAACAGTCAACATTAGATTCTTAATTCCAGATATTTATTGAATTCAAATTCCACCATCTGCTGTGGCGGGATAAATCTAGGTCCGGAGAATGTTATCTGGGTCTCTGGATTAACAGCGATAATACCACTAGGCCATCGCCTCCCCAGGATCAATATTGTAAACCAATGAACTATATACCTCTGTAGTTCAGCAATCACTTTTAGACATAGAACTGCTCTTATTTCTTTCCTAGTGGTGAATGTGAACTGGTTTTGAAGGAGCTCTCTGGGTGAAGGCTTGGCTCATGGTGGTATAAGGGAATGGTTTTTGATGGAAGACTGAATTTGCTTGAAGATTGAATCCTCCCATATCTTGGCGAAAGTGTTAACTTTGTTGAGTTTCGCGGAGGGTTTCTCTCCATGAGACCGAGATAGTTTTCTTGTCTTACCTCATTATTACCAACTCTGCCCTCAAGGGACCCCTGTCATTGGATGCTGGCATGTTCATAGAATCCCTACAGTGTGGAAACAGGCCCTTCCGCCCAACAAGTCCACACCAACCCTTGGAGCATCCCACGCAGACCCATCACCCTATATCCCACCTGATCTACACATCCCTGAACACTATGGGCAATTTAGCATGGCCAATCCACCTAGCCTGCACATCTTTAGACTGTGGGAGGAAACTGGAGCACCCAGAGGAAACCCACGCAGACACGGGGAGAATGTGCAAACTCCACACAGACAGTCGCCCGAGGGTGGAATCAAACCCGGGTCCCTGGCGCTGTGAGGCAGCAGTGCTAACCACTGAGCCACTGTACCGTCCCAAAAAGAAGATCGATTTTCATTTTTGGGTGGTTTCAAACCATCAACCTTCCGGTTAACAGCCGAATGCGCTAACCCATTGCACCACAAATACAGTTTATACCCATGTTATACCCATCCACCATAGATGGAGGTACTCGCCAATGCTGGGGCATCCTGGGGTTCCTGGCACTGACACCATCTTTAGAGGCCATTGTGCATCTGGACAAGCTATGTCAGTGTGGAAGTTAACCACACAGTTTGTGACTTTTGCCCCAGACATGGCCAGTATTTGGGAGTTGGCATTCAGCTTTGCAGGGGCATCTGGAGGTCTGGCTGGGCAGAATGGTGCTGAGAAGGGATATTCTCTTTGCCCAGGACTGGCAGAGAAGTCCACGACACCAGACCATGCCAGTTGGTCCCAGGTTGTCACCCAAGTCAATTCTCAGGAGGAACTTGCAGCAACGTCCTCCCTGCTCCTTTCCAATAGCTCACACCCTATTTCTGATACAGTACCCACCTCCCACCAAGGCTCATGCTCTACAATTCTCACTAATGCCTGCACCATCTTCCCTGACTCGCTCTCACCCGGCCAATGTCCACAGACGACTAACCCTACCCAGCCTCTACACTGGCTCCCACCTCCTGCCACTCGCTCAGGGCACCTCATCACCTCCTTCCATCCCGTACCAAGACTAACAGCCAGTTTCATCTCACTCAATCCCTCCCTTTGTCTTATTCCAGGAGAAAATATCCCCAAGGGGCCAAGCTGGGTGGATGCTGGTGATGTATCTGACATTCAGTTCCTCACCCCATCTGAGGAGAGGACATGTGCATGCCTGGACTGATATCATACAAAGCCTTTACTGACTGTACAGGAAAACTTTGACTGATGGCAGACCCCCTGAACTTAACTAAGGACAACTCCTCTTCAACTTTGAGTCCTGACCATTTGGTTGATACCCAAGCAGTGTGTTTGTTACGTGGTCTGGAGTAAGATTGACACAGACCTGTGCTTTACAGCCAATGGACCATCTCTTTGACTGATGACTGTTGACAAGTCGCCTGGCTCTCTATCTGTACAGGAAGGTAATACAGAAATATTGTGAGCTTTTAAGCACTAGTTGAGGAGGAAAAGTGCAAAAAGGCAAGGCAGGGCAAGGCAGGGATGCTGTCAGCATCCAGGGAAGTGCAAAGTGAGTGTGTGTTAACAGAACAGCAAGCAGTCTTCAGATTCTGAGATAACACAGTGTGGAGCAGGATGAACACAGCAGGCCAGGCAGCATCAGAGGAGCAGGAAAGATAACGAATTGGATTGTTATCTCTCAGTCTTGAGATTCTCACTAGTCCAGTGTGTGAGCTGTGTACAAAGTCCCCTTGCAACAGGAGCATTATTCTGGGTGGTGAAGTGGGTGTTGCAGAGTGGGTGCTGGGGGTGTTCGGGACTGGGTTCTGTGGGTGTTGGGTGTTGGTGCTGTGGGTGCTGGGGAGTGGGTGCTGTGGGTGTTGGGGAGTGGGTGCTGGGGGTGTTGGGATGTGGGTGCTGGGGGTGTTGGGGACTGGTTGCTGTGGGTGTTGGGGATCGGGTGTTG
>NW_025977596.1:4504-6891 GCF_021869965.1 Rhincodon typus | reverse complement strand
GCAGGAAGGCTGACATTTCGGGCCTAGACCCTTCTTCAGAAAATTCCCAGCCTTTTTTTCCCCTCTTTCTGATTGCAAGACTCAGTTGCCCCTAACCCCTTTCTAACTTTATGTTAGAAAACACAAAATCAGCAAGTTTTTTTTTCTGGCCATTCTCCAAAAAACAAATGTATCTCAATTTCTCACTCTGTGAAAAAAGCTTCTCCAACTGTAACTCCAGTGCCTTTCTGGGCACTTCATTTCATCCATTACTCATCTTCCACATACATGGATGAAATTCAAATTCATGAAAGGTCTAACAGAGTTGATGTAAAAAAAGCTTCCACTAGTAGGGAAATCCAAAACTAGGGGCCATATATATAAGATAGTCACAAATATAAATAAGAATTTGGGAGAAATATTGTTACACATTGAGTGTTTAGAAACATAGAGCTTGGTACCATACGTAGCAGCTCAGAAAAATAACAGATGCGTTTAAGTGGAAGCTGTGTAGTTGTAGTATGTTGGAAGGGAGAAATGATTTAAGGTAGGAGGCTTTTGTGCCTAAACATCTACACTTATGGTAGGCTGAGTGGCCTGTTTCTCTGCTGTAAAATTCTATTTAAGTCTAAAATGTCTATGCTATTTTCTTTTCTCAAGGGTAAGCCTGTATTTCCTGTTTTCAGAATATTATTTTGGATAGAAAATATTCTGTTTAATCCCCTTGAAAATCTAGAATAATATTTTTGAGCTCTCTCTCCTCTGGAATGAATAATCTTAGTTTCATTCTGATTCAATGTTACTTAACAATTTAGAAAACTACTGTCGTTTTAAGAAAAAAATTGTGACCATCATGCCCAGAAGTAACATATTTTCCATAAAACATTATGTACAGGGAATAAAATGGAACTGCTCAAAATTATTGCAATTATTACAACATCTTTGAACATTATTTTCCCTCAAGATATTGGGCACTAACTCGGACGCAACACAGAATGTAGAACTTGGTGTTCAGCAGTAATGGAGGAAGTTGCAGTTTACTGACATCTATTTATATGACTTTGTCGTATTTCAAATTAATTTATATATTATTTATTGTAGCAGTGATATTTACACTAATAGGTCTAAAAGAACTTGATATAATAATTTACTAGATATGCAAACTTGGCTGTCATTCTGTGCCAATATTATTTCAGTTCTGAGATGGCCAAACAATTTGCCATCAAGTCTTGGACCAAAAAAAAATCACTGAGATTGATCCTTTGGCACTTGATAAAATTCCATTCTCCTCCTTGATCTCTGGGTCAGGCAGAAAAATTCATATGCAACCTCCACATTCTGTTCCAATTCTGTAATATTGTTCCACCCTGCCCCCAGATCAGTGGAAGAAGGGTCTGGGCCTGAAACGTCAGCCTTCCTGCTCCTCTGATGCTGCTTGGCCTGCTGTGTTCATCCAGCTCTACACCTTGTTATCTCAGATTTTCAGCATCTACAGTTCCTACTATCTCGGTCACACTTGTATGTTGAGCTCCCTATAAACAACTCAGTGGTAACCTGGAAACCTGACCCTGTTTATCTGACAAATGTCTGAACTTTGTTAAGCTAACTCAGTTTATACTTCTCTTAGGGATTGTTCAGATTGGCAGCTGCAGCTTCAGTACTGAAACGGTTAAAATCTGCTCTGAACAGTGGCTTCTTCGAACCCAAGGAGTTCAACTCTGATTCACACGCTGTGGCAGGTATGGTTCTCCAGCACAGGTAATACAGCTCACTCGTTCAATATGGGCTCGAGGGGGAACTAGATAATACCTTAGACCCCTGTGCTGTCCCTCTCCTGGGAGTGTTTGATGGGGGAAAGTGTAGAGAGAGCTTTACTCTGTATCTAACCCTGTGCTGTCCCTGTCCTGGGAGTGTTCGATCAGGGAATGTGTAGAGAGAGCCTTACTCGATCTAACCCTGGGCTGTCCCTGTCCTGGGAGTGTTTGATGGGGGAGAGTGTAGAGGGTGTGTTTGATGAGGGACAGTGTAGAGGGTGTGTTTGATGGGGGACAGTGTAGAGGGTGTGTTTGATGGGGGACAGTGCAGAGGGTGTGTTTGATGGAGGAGAGTTTAGAGGGTGTGCTTGATGGGGGAAAGTGCAGAGGGTGTGTTTGATGGGGGACAGTGTAGAGGGTGTGTTTGATGGGGGAGAGTGTAGAGGGTGTGTTTGATGGTGGAGAGTGTAGAGGGTGTGTTTGATGGGGGAGAGTGTAGAGGGTGTGTTTGATGGGGGGAGAGTGTACAGGGTGTGTTTGATGGGGGAGAGTGTAGAGGGTGTGTTTGATGGGGGACAGTGTAGAGGGTGTGTTTGATGGGGGAGAGTGTAGAGGGTGTGTTTGATGGGGGAGAGTGTAGAGGGTGTGTTTGAT
>NW_025977596.1:0-4404 GCF_021869965.1 Rhincodon typus | reverse complement strand
AAGTGTAGAGGGTGTGTTTGATGGGGGACAGTGTAGAGGGTGTGTTTGATGGGGGAGAGTGTAGAGGGTGTGTTGGATGGGGGAGAGTGCAGAGGGTGTGTTTGATGGGTGACAGTGTACAGGGTGTGTTTGATGGGGGACAGTGTGGAGGATAAGTTTGATTGGGACGGTGTAGAGGAAGCTTTACTCTGTGTCTACTCAGTCTGTTAGGTTTACCAAGATCACTGGTCAAAGTCAGATGCGAGTCCCTGATGCTTCTTGCATTCTGTGGGACAGTTGTATCTGAATTTTTATGTTCGAAAGCTTTTTAAAAATATTGGGAAAGTGTATAAAATTGATTTCTGAACAAGGGTCCAGACACGAAATGTCAGCTTTCTTGCTCCTCTGATGCTGCTTGGCCTGCTGTGTTCATCCAGCTCTACGCCTTGTTACCTCAGATTCTCCAGCATCTGCAGTTCCCACTATCTCTGTATAAAAATGCGTTCCTTTACTTCAGGACAACAGCAAAAAAAACTGTTCACTGACACCTCTTTAACACATTGGTTACTTTGTGTCATTGACATGTTTGATGTGAACAGTCCACTCAATTGGTCAAGTGGTTAATTCTCATTATTAGTTATGTTCAGCAACTGGGTTATGTTGAATGAGTTCAGCAAAGATTTCAAACTGGAAAGGGTTCAGAAAATATTTACAAGGATGTTGCCAGGGTTGGAGGGTTTGAGCTATAGGGAGAGGCTGAATAGGCTGGTGCTATTTTCCCTGGATCGTTGGAGGCTGAGGGGTGACCTTATAGAGGTTTATAAAATCATGAGGGGCATGGATAGGGTAAATAGCCAAGATCTTTTCCCCAGGGTAGGGGAGTCCAAAACAAATTGGCATAGGCTTATGGTGACAGGGGTAACTTTTTCACGCAGAGGGTGGTGCGTGTATGGAATGAGATGCCAGGGGAAGTGGTGGAGGCTGGTACAATTACAACATTTAAAAGGCACCTGGAATAGGAAAGATTTAAATGAATAGGAAAGAATCAGACAGAAATGGGCCAAATGCTGGCAAGTGGTACTCGATTAATTTAGGATATCTGGGTCGGCATGGACGAGTTGGACTGAAGGGTCTGTTTCCACGCTGTAAATGTCTATGACTCTGTGACATTCTAAATGTTAAGGCATTATTTTATTGCCCAAAAGGAGCTTGGCTTGTAAATTTTTAATTGGCTACATGGGTGACTACCGATGGTGGTTCGTCATTTTGAAAAACAAACAAAAAGGTCACAGTGATTTTGATGGTGGGAAAGTTGCTCAGTTGTGTGTGTTAGCCCCTCTGGGTGTTAAAAGCAAGTTTAAGACACCCTTGGAGATAGTAAGAACTGCCGATGCTGGAGTCAGGGGTAACACAGTGCGGAGCTGGATGAACACAGCAGGCCAGGCAGCATCAGAGGAGCAGGAAAGCTGACGTTTCGAGTCGGGGCACTTCTTCAGAAACCTTTGTTGGTTGGTTCAAAAATATTTTGTTTGAGGCTTTTCGCCAAGGATACTGACATTTTCATACTAGAAGGAGTTGATCTTTATTAGGGATGAGATGGACAACTGCAGAAATAATGGTCCCCTTTCTCTCTCTGTTTCTCTGTGGCAGGTGCATTGAAGTCTTACCTGCGTGAATTACCTCAGCCCCTCATGACATTTGACCTTTACGATGAGTGGTTCCAAGCTGCCAGGTAGGTGCCATTTTGGACGTTTTAGCAATATGGTGGCTCAGTGGTTAGCACTGCTGCCTCACAGTGCCAGGGACCTGGGTTCGATTCCACTCTTGGGATGCCGTCTGTGCGGAGTTTGCACGTTCTCCCCGTGTCTGTGTGGGCTTCCTTCGGGTGCTCCGGTTTCCTCCCACAGTCCAAAGATGTGCAGGCTAGTGTGGATTGGCCACGGGAAATTGGGGGTTACAGGGAAAGGATGGGGGACCTGGGTCTGAGTGGGATGCTCTTCAGAGGGTCAGTGCAGACTCAACAGGCTGAATGGCCTCTTTCTGCACTGTAGGGATAATATGATTCCCCAAGTTTTCATTCCCAATCCTCTCATGCTACACTAATGTCCCAGGCATGAAGATCAGACTTACTGTCTATCGCTGTCAGCAGGCTCAAGATTGAGAGATAACATGGTCTCCATATCCCTCTCTGGCACATTTGGCACGCACATGTGTTCAGCTTGTGAATAATCCCAGGAAGACACAGCTCTCACCTTCAGAGCCAACCTGAACCTGCCTCCGAACCTTCAATCTCATCAGTGGGCTGGACCGAGTAGTCAGGGGCAAGCTGTTCCTGCTCATAAAAACAGAAAAGAATGAGAGGGCATCGATTTAAAATCGCGCGCAAACAAAGCAAGCGCGATAATGAGGAGAAAAACCTCTTCACACTATGAGTACTTAGCGTATGGGATAAAATCTGAAAGAATTGCGGATGCTGTAAATCAGAAACAAAAACAGAAGTTGCTGGAAAAGCTCAGCAGGTCTGGCAGCATCTGTGGAGAGAAATCAGAATTAATGTTTCAGGGCCGGTGACCCTTCCTCAGAATTGGGAATTGTCGTTCACTTCCAGCAAGTGATAGAGACAGGTTCAATTGAGGGATTTGAGAGAGGCATTGTATGGTTATTTGGATAGAACAGGTGAGCAGGGATGGGGGAGAAAAGATTAGTGTGAGGGGATAGAACTGGGTGCAGGCACAATGGGCTGAATGGCCTCCTTCTGCAGCGGGACAGGTTCGTGATTTCGAGGAGAGTCTGGGAATCCCAATCACTGTGGATAATCCCCGGGCATTACTCTCGTTTCCAATGCAGGCCATTCAGCCACCTGATCCATGCTGTCATTTATGCTCCATCAAGCCCCTCCCAATCTGGGGAGTAATTTATAAATAGAAACATAGAAGCTGGGTGCAGGAGTAGGCCATTCAGCCCTTCGAGCCTGCCCCGCTATTCAGTATGATCATCCAACTGAGTACCACATTCCTGCTTTCTCCTCCATACCCATTGATTCCTTCAGCCCTAAGAACTCTATCTAACTCCTTCAAAACATTCAGTGTTTAAGCCCCAGCCATTTCCTGTGGCAGAAAATTCCACAGGCTGTCCACTCTCTGGAATTCTTGAAAACTACTCATTTAATGGCCCATTTCGGAGTACAGTTAAGAGTTAACCAAATTGCTGTGGTTCTGGAGTCACATGTAGGTCAGACCGGGTAAGTTGGCAGATTTCCTTCCTTGAGGAGCAGCATTCATCAATGATAGTTGGTATGGTCACCCACACTGAGACTTGCTTTAGACCCTACATTTACTTTCTAAGATATTTTCAAATTGACCTGTAATGACGCACCTTTGGAGCAGATGGGCCTTTTCCTAAATTCATTCACGGGATGAGGGCATCACTGGCCAGGCCAGCATTTATTGCCCCATCCCTAATTACCCAGAGGGCCGTTAAGAGTCAGTCACATTGCTGAGGGTCTGGAGTCACATGCAGGCCACACCAGATAAGGATTGCAGTTTCCTTCCCTAAAGAACATTAGTGAACCAGATGGGTTTTACCAACAATTGGCAACAGATTCATGGTCATTATTAGACTCCTAATTCCAGATCTTTGTTTTTAATTGAGTACAAATTCCAACATCTGCTAGGGTGGGATTCAAACCCGAGTCCCCAGAACATTAGAAGATAGCACAAACTGCAGATGCTGCAGTCAGAGTCAGTATAGTGTGGAGATGGAGGAACACGTCAGGGTACAGTGTGGAGCTGGAGGAACACAGCAGGGTACAGTATGGAGATAGAGGAACACAGCAGGGTACAGTGTGGAGATGGAGGAACACAGCAAGGTACAGTATGGAGATGGAGGAACACAGCAGTGTGCTGTGTGGAGATGGAGGAACACAGCAGGGTACAGTGTGGAGATGGAGGAACACAGCAGGATACAGTGCGGAGATGGAGGAACACAGCAGGGTACAGTGTGGAGATAGAGGAACACAGCAGGGTACAGTGTGGAGATGGAGGAACTCAGCAGGGTACAGTGTGGAGCTGGAGGAACACAGCAGTGTGCTGTGTGGAGATGGAGGAACACAACAGGGTACAGTGTGGAGTTGGAGGAACAGAGCAGGGTACAGTGTGGAGCTGGAGGAACGCAGCAAGGTACAGTGTGGAGCTGGAGGAACACAGCAGGCTACAGTGTGGAGCTGGAGGAACACAGCAGGATACAGTGTGGAGATGGAGGAACACGGCAGGATACAGTGTGGAGATGGAGGAGCACAGCAGGATACTGTGTGGAGATGGAGGAATACAGCAGGGTACAGTTTGGAAATGGAGGACGGTAGCAAGGTACAGTGTGGAGCTGGAGGAACACAGCAGGATACTGTGTGGAGATGGAGGAACAGAGCAG
>NW_025977595.1:4236-6891 GCF_021869965.1 Rhincodon typus | reverse complement strand
CTTAGATTCTCCAGCATCGGCAGTTCCTACTATCTCTGTGGCTAATGATGGTGGTCTTTAGTTCATTCCATAATGTTGACATGCAAATTGAAACAATCAACACGATAGAACCAAGTCTTTCAGATATGCCAACCATGTGAATTGTACTTTTGTATAATAGATTTTGTAAAAGTTCTATTGAAACAATATTATTATACTGCATTTTGTATTTTATTGTAATACAGTATCTTTCGTAAAATATTTCCAAATACACTGCTGCATATGCAACAAGTAATGTGTCATAAAACTGCTGTAATCTATTTTTCTTTGGAATTAAACAGCAAGCAGACCACATTCTGCTCATTCGGTGAAGTTTAATTCTATCAATGATCCTGCAACTAACATTTTATAACCATCATTCAAAAAATTGTGAAAGACTAGGAATATTGATCTGGCTGATCTCAGTCAGGGGAATACGGAGGGTGTGACATTTAGTGCCCTGTGGCTAAGGACAAAGTAAATAAAATCGCTACAGTTCCTTTACTTCACTAGTATCTCTTAGAGTTACTGAGAGAGGATGTGTATGAACTTTGCCCTGAAGCATTATAATATCATAACAATGTCAGTGACTTACACAGAGTTCAGTTCCATAAATACAAGTAGTTATTTTGAACATCATTTAAATTGTTATTAATATCTGAAGTTAGGCATTGGGTGAGAAATACATCAGTGGTGAAAAGAAAGTAGAAACAGTCATACATAATTGATTGTAGGTAATTAAATGTTATGGAACATCTTCTATTGGAAACCGTCTGAAGGTTTGCTTGAGCTTTTTTGACCATTTGCCAGAGAGTGTTGTATCCTCACAAAGATGTTCGATGATCAGGTGACACAATCTGCAACAAGTATGCAAGAAGCATTGCCAGTGCCTTTGGATCCACAGTGTAACGGAGATATGTTGCAGAGTGTAAACTACTTGTCATTTCCTCTGTCATGTTGGGGCTAGAATCCCTTGTGGTCCTAGACAGTAACAGCTTGCTGAGGCAAAATAGGCAAGTCAATGCACCAACATCTTGGTGCACATGACCATTTAGTGTTACATTTTTGATTAAGGGGAGTATCATAGCAGTAGTCAGAGATGAAATAACTGAAGGATCATCCAGTGAGGCTTTGTGGGTGGAGCTAAGAAATAGGGGAAGTTAGTGGCGATATCTTAGGGATAGTCCGTATTACAGTAGAGGAGGTGTTGGAAGTATTAGAATGTACAAAGGTGGATAAATCTCCTGGTCCTTATTGGATATATCTAAGAACCCCGCAAGAGACTAGAGAAGAAATTGCAGGATCCCTGGCTGGCAATACGGTGGCTCAGTGGTTAGCACTGCTGCCATTCAGCACTAGGGACCCAGGTTCAGTTCCAACTATGGGCAACTGTCTGTGTGGACTTTGCACGTTCTCTCTGTGTCTGAGTGGGTTTCTGCCTGGGTGTTCCATTTCCTCCCACAGTCCAAAGATGTGCAAGTTTGGTGGATTGGCCATGGTAAATTGCCCATAGTGTTCAAAGGATATGTAGACTAGGTTCCATGGGAAATGCAGGGTTACAGGGATAAGGTGGGGGGTGGATCTGGGTGGGATGCTCTTTAGAAGTTTGGTGAACTTGTTGGGCTGAATGGCCTGTTTCCATACTTTGGGAGCTCTATGATTTGATTCACCATTTGCCACGGGTGAGGTCCCAGAAGTCTGGAGGGTAGCAAATGTTATCTAAGAAGGATTGCAAAGAGAAACCTGGGAATTATAGAACAGTAAGCTTAACATCTGTGGTAGGTAAGTTACTTGAGAAGATTCTGAGGGATAAGATATACATGCATTTAGCAAGTCGGGTTTGATTAGAAGTAGTCAGCATGGCTTTGTTCGTGGGAGATCATGCCTCACAAATTTGTTAGATTTCTTTGATGACCAAGAAGGTTGATTTTGGCAGGGTGGTAGACATCGTTTAGATGGATTTCAGTAAGGCCTTTGGTAAGATTCCACATGGCAGGCTGCTCTGGAAGGTTATATCACATGGAATCCAGGCACAGCTGGTAAATTGGATACACAATTGGCTTGATGGTAGGAAGCAGAGAGTAATAGTGGAAGGATGCTTGTTGGACTGGAGTCCTGTGATGAGTGGTCTGCATCAGGGGTCGATGCTGGGCTGGTTGCTGTTTATTATCTATATATGAGAATGTGCAAACCATGATTAGTAAGTTTGCAGATGACACTAAAATAAGCAATATTGTGGACAGTCAGGAAGGTTATCAGAAATTGGAGCAGGGTCTTGATCAGCTCGGGAAGTGGGCCAAGAAATGGAAAAAGGTTGATGTTTGGAAGGAGGATGTGCTAGAAATTTTGAAAACTATGAGGATAGATAAGTCCCCTGGGCCAGACAGGATATACCCAAGGTTTCTATGGGAGGCGAGGACAGAAATTGCTGCACCTTTGGCAGAGTGCAGAGGAGATTTACCAGGATGCTGCCTGGGCTGGATGGCAGGTCTTATGAGGAAAGATTGAGAGAGCTCGGGCTTTTCTCATTGGAGCGAAGAAAGTGACTTGATAGAGATGTACAAGATGATAAGAGGCATTGATAGAGTGGATAGCTAGAGACTTTTTCTTTTCTTCTTTCTCTCTCTCTCTCTCTAT
>NW_025977595.1:3549-4136 GCF_021869965.1 Rhincodon typus | reverse complement strand
TCTCTCTCTTTTTCTTCTCTCTCTCTCTCTTTCTTCTGTGTCTCTCTTTCTTATTCTTCTTTCTCTCTCTCTTTCTTCTTTCTCTTTTTCTTCCTTCTCTCACTCTTTTTACTTTCTCTCTCTCGCTCTTTTTTCTTTCTCTCTCTCGCTCTTTTTCTTGTTTCTCTTTCTCTCTTTTTCTTCTCTGTCGCTTTTTATTCTTTCTCTTTTTCTTCTGTCATTCTCTCTCTGTCTTCATTTTTTCTCTTTCTCTCTGTCTCTCTCTGTCTTTTAAGTCTCTGTCTCCCAAGTCTCTGTCTCCCTTTTTCTCTTTTCTCTCTCTCACCCTAATTCTTTTTTCTCAACCTCTCTCTCTTTCTTCTTTTTTGTTTCTCTCCTTTTTTTATTCTTTCTCTCTCTGTCTAGTTATCGGCTTTCTCTCTCTCTCTCTACTTCTTCTTTCTCTCTCACTCTCTTTTTCTTCTTTCCCTTTCTCTCTTTTTCTTCTGTCTCTCTCTCTCTTTCTTATTCTTCTTTCTCTCTCTCTCTTTTGTTTCTTTCTCTCTCTTTTTCTTCTTTCTCTCTCTCTTTTTCTTCTTTCTCTCTCT
>NW_025977595.1:0-3539 GCF_021869965.1 Rhincodon typus | reverse complement strand
TCTCTCTTTTTCTTCTTTCTCTCTCTCTTTTTCTTCTTTCTCTCTCTTTTTCTTCTTTCTCTGTCTCTTTTTATACTTTCTCTCACTTTTTCTTCTGTCTTTCTCTCACTTTCTTTTTCTTCTTTCTCTCACTCTTGTACTTATTTCTCTCTCTCTTTTTCTTCCTTCTCTCTCTCTCTTTTTCTTCTTTATCTCCCTCTCACTTTTTGTGCTTTCTCTCACTCTATCGCCTTTCTCTCCCTCTCATTTTATATTTTCCCTCTCTCTCTCTCTTCCTTCTTTCTCTCTCTCTCACTTTTTATTCTTTCTCTGTCTCTCTCTTTTTCTTCTTTCTCTCTCTCTTCTTCTTTCTCTCTCTCTATTTTTTCTTTCTCTCTCTCTCTCTTTTTCTTCTTTCTCTTTCTCTCTTTTTCTTCTTTGTCTCTGTCTTTTTATACTTTCACTTTTTCTTCTGTCTTTCTCTCTCATTCTTTTTCTTCTTTCTCTCTGTCTCTTTTTATTCTTTCTCTTTTTCTTCTGTCTTTCTCTCTCTCTCTTTTACTTCTTTCTCTCTCTCTGTTTTTTTCTCACTCTTTTTCTTCTGTCTTTCTCTTTTTTCTTCCTTCTCTCTGTCTTTTTCTTCTCTATCTCTCTCTTTATCTTCTTTCTCTCTCTCTCAATCCTTTCTCTATCTCTGTTTTTCATTTCTCTCTCTTTTTCTATTTTCTCTCTCTCTTTCTTCTTTATCTCTCTCACTCTTTTTCTTCTTTCTCCGCCTCTCTTTTATTCTTGTTTCTCTCTCTCTCTCTTTTTCTTCTCTCTCTCTTTTCTTTCTCTCTATCACTCTTTTTCTTCATTCTCTTTCCTTTTCTTCTTTCTCTCTCTTTCTCTTTTAATCTTTCTCTCTCTTTTGCTTCTTTCTCTCTCTCTCTTTTGCTTCTTTCTCTCTCTCTCTCTCTATTTATCTTCTCTCTCTATTTCTTCTTTCTTTCTCTCGCTTCTTCTTGCTCTCCTTTCTTTTTTGTCTCTCTCTCTCTTTTTGTTCTTTCTCTCTCTTGCTTTTTCTTCTTTCTCTCAATCTTTATTTTTCTACATTCTTTCTCTTTATCTTCTTTCTCTCTCTCTCACTCCTGTCTCTATCTCTCTTTCTTTTCTCTCCCTTTTTCTATTTAGTCTCTCTCTTTCTTCTTTATCTCTCTCACTCTTTTTCTTCATTCTCTGTCACTCTTTTTTTCTTGTTTCTCTCTTTTTCTTCTTTCTCTCTTTTTTCTTTCTCACTATCACTATTTTTCTTCATTCTCTTTCTCTCCTTTTCTTCTTTCTCTCTCTTTCATTTTTTAATTTTTTTCTCTCTTTTGCTTCTTTATCTCTCTCTCTCGCTCGCTTTTTCTGCTGTCTCTCTATTTATCTTCTTTCTCTCTCTTTATTTCTTCTTTCTCTCTCTTGCTTTTTCTTCTTGCTCTCTCTCTTTCTTCTTTGTCTCACTCTTTTCTTTCTCTCTTTCTTTTTCTGCACTCTTTTTTCTTTCTCTCTGTCACTCTTTTTCTTCTTTTTCTTTCTCTCTTTTTCTTCTGTCTCTCTCTGTCGCTTTTTATTCTTTCTCTCTCTTTTTCTTCTGTCATTCTCTCTCTCACTTTTTCATTTTTTATTCATTCTCTCTGTCTCACTCTCTTTCTTTCTTTTAACTCTTTCTCTGACTTTTTCTTCTTTCTCTCTCTCTCACCCTAATTCTTTTTTCACAATCTCTCTCTTTCTTCTTTTTCTCTCTCTCTTTTTATTCATTCTCTCTCTCTCTCATTTTGTTCTTTCTCTCTGTTTTTCTTATTTGCCTCTCTCTCTCTTTTTCTTCTTTCTCTCTCTCTCTTTATCTTCTTTCTCTCTCTCTCTACTTCTACTTTCTCTCTCTCTCTTTTTCTTCTTTCTCTTTCTTTGTCTTCTTTCTCTTTTCATTCTTTCCCTTTTTCTTCTGTCTTTTTCTCTCTATTTCTTTTCCTTCTTTCCCTCTCTCTATTTCTTTTCCTTCTTTCCCTTTCTCTTGCTTTTTTCATTCTCTCTCTCTGTCATTTTCTTCTTTCTCTCCCTATCTCTTTTTATTCTTTGTCTCTTTTTCTTCTATCTGTCTCACTCTCCCTCTTTTTCTTCTTTCTCTCTCTCTCTATATCTTCTTTCTCTCTCTCTCTCTACTTCTTCTTTCTCTGTCAGTCTCTTTATTCTTTCTCTATCTTTTTCTTCTGTCTTTCTCCATCTATTTCTTTTTCTTCTTTCCCTCTCTCTCTATTTTTTCTTTCTCTCTCTCACACTTTTTCTTCTTCCTCTCTCTGACTTTTTATACTTTCCCTCTCTTCTTCTTCTTTCTCCCTCTGTCTCTCTCGCTTTTTCTTCTTTCTCTCTCTCTCTCTCTCTCTTGCTTCGTCCTCTCTATGGCACAATTTCCTTTCTCTCTCTCTCTCTTTTTCTTCTTTCTCTCTCTATTGTTTTATTATTTTCTCACTCTCTGTTTCTTCTTTCTCTGTCTCTATTTATCTTCTTTCTCTCTCTCTCTATTTCTTCTTTCTGTCTCGTTTTTCTTTCTCTTTCTCTCTTTTTCTTCTTTCTCTCTCTATCTCTTTCTATTCTTTCTCTCTCTTTTTCTTCTGTCTGTCTCACTCTCTCTCTTTTTCTTCTTTCTCTCACTCTATTTATCTTCTTTCTCTCTCTACTTCTTCTTTCTCTCTCCCTCTCTTTTTCTTCTTCCTCTTTCGTTTTCTTCTTTCTCTCTCTATCTCTTTTTATTCTTTCTCTCTCTTTTTCTTCTGTCTTTCTCTCTTTCTTTTCCTTCTTTCTCTCTCTCTATTTATCTTCTTTCTCTCTCTCTCTTTTCTTTCTATTTCTCTCTTCCTTCTTTCTCTCTCTAACTCTTTCTATTCTTTCTCTCTCTTTTTCTTCTGTCTTTCTCTCTTTCTTTCTTTTTCTTCTTTTCCTCTCTTTTTTATCTTTCTCTCTCTCACACTTTTTCTTCTTCCTCTCTCTGACTTCTTATTTTTTCTCACTTCTTCTTCCTTCCCCCTCTCTCTGTCTCTCTATTTTTCTTCTTTCTCTCTATGACTCTCACTCTCTCTCTTTTTCTTCTTTATCTCTCTCTCTTTTTCTTCTTTATCTCTCTCTTGCTTCTTCCTCTTTATGGCTCTACTTCCTGTTTCTCTTTCTCTCTCTCTCTTTCTTCTTTCTCTCTCTGCCTCTGTTTTTCTTCTTTCTCTCGCTCTTTCTTTTTGTCTTTATCTCTCTTTTTACCTTCATTTTCTCTCTCTCCTTTCTCTCTCTCTCTTTTACTTCATCCTCTCTCTCTTTCTATTTTTTCTTACTGTCTCTCTCTTTTTCTTCTTTCTCTGTCTCTCTCTTTGTTTTTTCTCTCACTGTTTTTCTTCTGTCTGTCTCTTTTTTCTTCTTCCTCTCTCTTTCTTTTTCTTCATTGTGTCTCTCCTTTTCTCTCTCGCGCTGTCTTTTTTCTCTCTCACTCTTTTTCTTCTGTCTCTCTCTGTATTTTCTTTCTCTCTGTCACTCATTTTCTTCTTTCTCTTTCG
>NW_025977594.1:509-6892 GCF_021869965.1 Rhincodon typus | reverse complement strand
CTCGTCCCTGCCTCCCTAACCTGTTCTTCCTCCCACCTATCCCCTCCTCCCACCCCAAGCCGCACCTCCATCTCCTACCGACCAACCTCATCCCGCCCCCTTGACCTGTCCGTCCTCCCTGGACTGACCTATCCCCTTCCTAACTCCCTACCTACACTCACCTTTCCTGGCCCCATCCCCGCCTCTTCGACCTGTTTGTTTCCTCTCCACCTATCCTCTCCTCTATCCCTCTTCTATCCGCCTCCCACTCTCTCCCTATTTATTTCAAAACCCCCTTCCCCTCCCCCTTTTCTGATGAAGGGTCTAGGCCCGAAACGTCAGCCTCTCTGCTCCTATGATGCTGCTTGGCCTGCTGTGTTCATCCAGCCCTGCACCTTGTTGTCTCGGATTCTCCAGCATCTGCAGTTCCTACTATCTCTGATTCAATAATAAGATGACCTGGATTTAACTTTGTTTAAAGAATGTGATGCGACACAAGGCAAGACAGTGACACAAACAGTGAATACGATTTGGAAAGTACTCCGTCCCTGATATTGAGATTAATACAGTTACAAATAAGTGCTGAAAAGGAAACTGGATTAATGTCTGGAGAGAAAAAAGGACAAGAATAATGATAGAACTGACTGGATTGCTCTTCAAAAGAACATGATGGGCCGAATGACCTCTTTCTGTGCTACGTTATTCTGTTGGACTAAAACCACATTGCAAAGATGCTGGGCAGAAGCTGTCTGGGGCTGCGGTGGTGGGATGGGGTCATTATAGATAAAGAGCCCAGAATCAGGGTCCATGATTACTCTCCCTAGGCTGAAGACACCAGCTCTATTTGCACATTTTGGATGAAGGATCCTTGTTGCCTGCACATTGTACACCCAGACAATCTTTCAGGATGTATGTCATCTCACTGGGACCATGAAGTGACAGCACAATCAGACCTCATGCATTTGATGCTTTTCTCCTGATACGTACTGTTATGGTCATCTTGCCTTCAATGACTCCATTTGAATCACCAAGTCTCCAGGATTTTCCTTAAAAATACTGACATTATAACTCTCCTTTGTTGTAGATTTCTTTTGACGGCACGGGTGGCTCAGTGGTTAGCACTGCTGCCTCACAGCGTCAGGGACCCCGGTTTGATTTCACCCCCGGGTGATTGTGTGGAGTTTGCACATTCTCCCCATGTCTGTGTGGGTTTCCTCCGGGTGCTCCGGTTTCCTCCCACGGTCCAAAGATGTGCAGGCTAGGTGGATTGGCCATGCTAAATTTCTCCTAGTGTCTAGGGTGGGAAATGCAGGGATAGGGTAGGGGGTTGGTCTGAGTGGGATGCTCTTTAGAGGGTCGGTGTGGACTCAATGGGCAGAATGGCCTGCGTTCCACACTGTAGGGATTCTGTGACTTGCTGGTATTAAAGTTGTCAATGGTGACACCCACTTAAAAAGGAAGTCTGTTAGGTGATCTGGTCATCTGAGTGCCTGTGAATTGTCTTTACCTCTGAATATTGACAGAACTGGAGAAATAATCTCAGATATCAAATACATCTCATGCATATATGTAGAATATTACTTTAGAATTACCAGTATAAGAGATAGAAAATTATCCACATTTATACAATGAGTTAAATCTAGAGATGACTCAACAAATAAAGCCTTTTTCTTATAGCAATAGAGTATTTGCGCTACCCTCTTGTGCATCCGTGATTCCTTTCATTCAAACGTTGGTAGCTTTGCTTTCAACTCTAAGCCCTAAGCTCCAGATTTTTCTCCCTAGATAGCTCCATCTCTCTGTCTGCATTACCAGAAGGACTCTAAGCTCAATCCTTTTTTTTGGCTAAGTCCCAATTTGTGTTGAGCTGTTTGGAGGGTTTTCCACCGTGAGCCCTATCAGGTTTTCTGGCCGAATCTTGTCAAGCTCTTGTCATTACCTACCTACACCACCGTTACATCACCCTCAGGTTCAATCCCAGCCCCGAATTACCACATCCATCGAAAAGACCAGCATCCCTAGCACTGGTGCCATCTGCAGTGTATCCAGGTAAGCACTGGCATCCAGATGCTTATTGCAAGAAAGAATCTGAACACGTTGGAGAAGGGGAAGGTGGCACAGCGATACTCCAGCACATGATGTACCATGGATCGATGTCTGCAGTGAGGGCAAGCTGCAGCATCCAAAAGCAAGAGGAACAAAGTATACATAGGGCTCTAGGTGCTGCTCACTCCTTTTGGCCCTCCTCCTACGATATCTGATTATTTCCCAGCCTTTGAATCCAAAAATGTTGGTGTGAATGAGTTGGGCAATGATGCGTGGGCCAGGGAAGTGCAACACAAACGTGGGCACAATGCATTAGAATGGCCAGGGATTGCAAAGTAGGGCAGCACTGTTGACAGTGTAGATGGTAGTATAAAGTTACAAAGGGGTACTGATAGTTTTGCCCATTCACCTAGTCGGTAGTGGATGGAGATCAACATAAGCAAGTGTAAGATTGTCCATTTTGGACTTTATGAAAGATGTTGTGAAACTTGAAAGAGTGCAGAAAAGATTCACAAAAATGTTGCCAGGGTTGGAGGGTTTGAGCTATAGGGAGAGCCTGAACATTTTCCCCAGAGCGTGGAAGGCTGAGGGGTGACCTTATATACAGTTTATAAAATCATGAGGGGCATGAATAGGGTGAATAGTCAAGGTCTTTTTCTCGGGGTAGGGGCATCCAAAACTAGTGGTCATGGGTTTAAGATGCGAGAGGGGAAAGATTTAAAAGGGAGCTAAAGGGCAACTTCTTCACGCAGAAGGTGGTGTGTGTATGGAATGAGCTGCCAGAGGAAGTGGTGGAGCCTGGTACAATTACAGCATTTAAAAAGCATCTGGATGGATACATGAATAGAAAGGGTTAAGAGGGACATGGGCCAAATTCTGGCAAATGGGATTAGATTAATTTAGGATATCTGGTTGGCATGGATGTGTTGGACTGAAGGGTCCATTTCCATTCTATACGTCTCTAAGTCTAAACACAGTGGATGTCCAAAGAGCCTTGGGGGTTCAGGTGTATAGATCTTTAAAATGTCACAACCAGGTGCAGAAAATATTTAAGATATCTAAAGGGATGCTGTACTTTATATCTAGAGAGCTGGAGCTCAAGGATGCAGACATTGTGTTGCAGTTATACAAAACCCTGGTTAGACCCCACTTAGAATACAATGAGCAGATCTGGTCACCACACCTTAGGAATGGTATATTGGCCTTGTGGAAATTCAACATTAGTTTACATGAATGATACCTGGGCCTCAGTAGTTAAGTTATAAGAAGAGATTGTATAAATTACATATGTTTTCACTAGCATTTAGAAGGTTAAGGGTGATCTGATCAAAATCTTCAAGACGTTAACAGGAAAAGACAAGATAGATAAATATTCCCATTGGTTGGGCATTTTAGAACTGGGGGCATAGTCTGAGAATTACGGCCAGACCATTCAGAAGAGATGTTAGGAAATGGTTCAAAGAGTGGTAGATGTTTGCAACTGTCTCAGGGCAGTTGATCCTCGACCAGTCGTTAGTTTTAAATCTGATATAGATTTTTGTTAAGCAAAAGTATTTAGGGATATAGACCAAAGGCAGGTGTATGGAGTTAAGCCATAGATCAGCCATGATCTCATTGAATGTTATAATTAGCTCGAGGGGCTGAATAGCCTATTGCTGCTCCTATGATTAGAAACCCACAGGTCTAGGTCCTGTACAGTGCATGGGGCTTTCTAAAGGCCCTCCCATTAGTGGGTGTCACAGCCCCCTTCCTCACAGCTCAAACCACTTACCCTGCCCACTCCAGGTATATGCTACTTCCTTCCCTGTTGCGTACTGTCGATTTCCTACTTGATGGAAGGTGACAGTGAGCACTCCTCAGCCAGTGGCTTCCAGCCTCCACTTCTACATTTCAGTACATCACCAGCCATCTGTCTCTCCTTCCTTCCTGGTCGTCCCATCTCATAAACCCCCACAGACTTCACACCTCCCCGAGTGCCCATCCAACCCATTGATATGAGCCTGAACCTGCCCACCTTCCCCACCCCCCCCACAGCCCCGACATGTGAGATGACCATGTCAAGTGTGGTCATTATCCCTCCCACATTGTTCCCTTTCCATCCATGCTTTACCATATCCACCCTCACACCCGACGCACGCTGCTGTGTTCCCCCCCACCAACCTTTAACAACTGCCATTCCCCCTTCCCTCCCCAGCCTGCAGCCCCCAGTCTCGAAGAATAATCTGTCAAGCTTCCTTCCTACGGCAGCATCCCTCTTTCCCCTTAGTTTCTCTGGCCAGCTATGACAATCTGACTGTGGCCTCTCACCCAAATGAGAGTGTAACTGGACAGGGCTTAGCTGAGAATTCTCTGGACCCCTGACTAATGGCTGTATTTTACCACAACCACGTCAGCCCTACCCACCACCCCCTGAAGTGGCTGTTGATGGAGCCACAGGACTGACTGGGATCCCTCTCATTCACATGGCTCTTAAATGGATCCCTGACTGTGGCCGATCCCCTGGTCAGGTATTGGAGGCTGCCCTTGACTGTGCTGGGAGCCCCTGACTGACGGACACCTCCATGGACTTGGCTAATGATTACTCCCCAAAGACGTTGAGCCTTTGCTGCCTCCTGCTGCAGTGGGTTCACCGTGGGAACTGCTGGCACATGGTGTAGGTATCCCATTGATGTGACCCACTACTGCACAGAAGGTGTCCTCCTCCTAGACTGAGCTGAGCAGAAAGGCAAGCTGCCTGGTTATGTGACTGTATTGATTGGCACAGCATGGGTAGGGAGGGTATGGGCTTGCAGCTAGGAGCGAAGTGAGCGAGCACGATGAGAAGGAACCCAGAGATCCAACTCATGTGCCTAACCCTGTGTGTGCAAAGTGTCCCTAGTGCAGTCTTTCAATGCTCATTACTGGGGGTACATTGCAATGCAAGTCAATGCTTCCAGAGCATGTGTCATGATGATACTGAAGATGTTGGCAAATGCCAGATCCCAAGGTCCATGGACGAGGGTGTCCTGTGATGCAGTTGGCCATACACCACAAGGAAATCGTTAGGAGTGAGCAGCGAGCTGAAGTTGCCAGGTGTAGTAGGAACTGCAGATGCTGGAGAATCTGAGATAACAAGGTGTAGAGCTGGATGAACACAGCAGGCCAAGCAGCATCAGAGGAGCAGGAAAGCTGACGTTTCAGGCCGAGAGCCTTTATCAGAAATGGGGGAGGGGAAGGGCATTCTGAAGTAAATAGGGAGAGAGGGGGAGGCGGATAGAAGATGGATAGAGGAGAAGATAGGTGGAGAGGAGACAGACAGGCCAAAGAGGCGGGGATGGAGCCAGTAAAGGTGATTGTAGGTGGGGAGGTAGGGAGGAGATAGGTCAGTCCAGGGAGGACGGACAGGTCAAGGGGGCGGGATGAGGTTAGTAGGTAGGAAATGGGGGTGCGGCTTGAGGTGGGAGGAGGGGATAGATTTTTTTTTTTTTTTGGGAGGGGGGCGGGGACGAGCTGGGCGGGTGTTGGGATGCGATAGGGGGAGGGGAGATTTTGAAGCTTGTGAAATCCATATTGATACCATTGGGCTGCAGGATTCCCAAGTGGAATATGAGTTGCTGTTCCTGCAACCTTCGGGTGGCATCATTGTGGCACTGCAGGAGACCCAGGATGGACATGTCATCTGAGGAATGGGAGGGGGAGTTGAAATGGTTCGCGACTGGGAGGTGCCGTTGTTTACTGCGAACCGAGCGTAGGTGTTCTGCAAAGCGGTCCCCAAGCCTCCGCTTGGTTTCCCCGATGTAGAGGAGGCCACAACGGGAACAGCGGATGCAGTACACCACATTAGCAGATGTACAGGTGAACATCTGCTTGATGTGGAAAATCTTCTTGGGGCCTGGGATTGGGGTGAGGGGGGAGGTGTGGGGGCAAGTATAGCACTTCCTGCGGTTGCAGGGAAAAGTGCCGGGTGTGGTGGGGCTGGAGGGGAGTGTGGAGCGGACAAGGGAGTCACAGAGAGAGTGGTCCCTCCGGAAAGCAGATAAGGGTGGGGAGGGAAAAATGTCTTTGGTGGTGGGGTCGGATTGCAGATGGCGGAAGTGTCGGAGGATGATGCGTTGGATCCAGAGATTGGTGGGGTGGTACGTGAGGATGAGGGGGATTCTTTTTTGGTTGTTATTGCGGTGACGGGGTGTGAGGGATGAGTTGCGGGAAATGCGGATGACATGGTCGAGGGCGTTCTCGACCACTGAGAGGGGGGAGGTTGCGGTCCTTGAAAAACGAGGACATCTGAGATGTACGGGAGTGGAATGCCTCATCCTGGGAGCAGATGCGGCAGAGGCGAAGGAATTGGGAATAGGGGATGGCATTTTTGCAGGAAGGTG
>NW_025977594.1:0-409 GCF_021869965.1 Rhincodon typus | reverse complement strand
GATGGTCCAGGTGAACTTAAGGTTGGGGTGGAAGGTGTTGGTGAAGTGGATGAACTGTTCGAGCTCCTCGTGGGAGCACAAGGCGGCACCGATACAGTCATCAATGTAACGGAGGAAGAGGTGGGGTTTAGTGCCGGTGTAGGTACGGAAGAGGGATTGTTCCACGTAACCTACAAAGAAGCAGGCATAGCTTGGGCCCATGTGGGTACCTATGGCCACCCCCTTTGTCTGTAGGAAGTGAGAGGAATTGAAAGAGAAGTTGTTGAGGGTGAGGACGAGTTCGGCTAAGCGGATGAGGGTGTCACTGGAGTCCTGCAGGCCCGACCAGTCCCCCTCCACCTGTCCTGCAGGCCCGACCAGTCCCCCTCCACTGACACCCTCATCCGCTTAGCCGAACTCGTCCTCAAAC
>NW_025977593.1:0-6892 GCF_021869965.1 Rhincodon typus | reverse complement strand
CGTTTCAGGCCTAGACCCTTCATCTAGGCCCGAAACGTCAGCCTTCCTGCTCCTATGATGCTGCTTGGCCTGCTGTGTTCATCTAGCTCTACACATTGTTATCTCAGATTTACCAGCATCTGCAGTTCCTACTATCTCCTGCAATTAACATTTTGTTTCCCTTAGCTGCCTGGAAATCTGGTGTCTTGGCTTCCTACCAAGTACAGTGTGATTCTTAATAAGCTCCCCTATTCTCACCTTATGAAACACAGGAGACTTTCAATGAGGCGGAATTGGAAACTTCCTGACCTCATGCTAAAGGATCCTGCTATAGAATCTTAGGAGGAAGGTGAACACAAAGAATTAGCCTGTATGTCAACTGCCAGCTTTATAAATAGATAGATAACATTTCAGACCAGTGTGTGACAAAGAAATCAGCTTGTTTTTATTAGCATTAGAAGCGATCAGTATCAACCAGTTTTTTCAGAAGTTGGAAGTGGAGCTTGTCAGGAGCAATTGATTCCAGTCCTTTCCTCCAAGCTAAATGCTTCTTTGACAACTCATACCATTGCATTCGTAGAGTTGCACAGATTTGAAACAAGGTAGGGAGTGGGCTTAAAGAAATTACTACTCTGTGACATTTAAAAAAATTACTGAGATTTAAAGTCAGAATCACGGGCTGCAAAATTTCAAAAAGTACCAAATGAAGGGTCACAATTAGAATGTATAGAGGATATATACCCAAGCAAACAATGGGCAGCACAAAAACAAAAAAAATTGCAAATGTTGGAAATCTGAACTAATGAACAATGCTGGACCATTTTTCAGTAGTTCAGGCCATTCAAGCAGAGAGAAGTAGAATTGACTGGCAGAACTTGAACTACCATCGGGAGTTGGGCTCAGAAGCAGAGACCCAAAAGGTGCTGCCAGTTGAACAAGTGGACATAATCTCATCGACTTTACAGGATTTCATGCGAGTGCTGATGTTGGGTAAGTTATTGCAATATGCAAAATAATACTTTGAAAATATTCCAACAAAGCTACAAAGGCTGCAAAGCGAAGTCGAATAGAAACACTGGCAACAATGCTTACCTCCCCGATGTGCTTAATGCGTTCTATGCTCGTTTGAATAGAATGTCAGTGAAATGATGTCACCTGCCCCAACAGCCTTGGCTGCACCTGTACCTACAATCACTGCCGCAGATGTTAGATTGGTCTTCTTGAGGGTGAACCCACAGAAAGTAACTGATCTGGATGGAGTCTCCAGCCGTGCACGCAGACCTTGCATGGACCAGCTGGTGGAGTATTCACAGACATCTTTAACCTTCCCTTACACTGATGTGAGGTTCCCACCTGCTTCAAGAAGACCATGATCATCTTCGTGCCAAAGAAAAATCAGGCAACATGGATTAATGACTACTGCCTGGTGGCTCTGACATCCATTGTTATGAAGTGCCTCAAGAGGTTAGTAATGGCACATAGCCTCCCAGATTGCCTTGATCTGCTATAATTTGCCTACCATTACAATAGGGAGACGCCATCTCCCTGATCCACCATTCATCCCTGGAACATGTGGATAACAAAGACACCTACATCAGACTCCTATTTATTAACTTTAGCTCTGCCTTCAACACCATAATTCCAACAAAACTCATTTCCATACTCCAAGACCTAGGACTTTGCTCCCCTCTCTGCAACTGGATCCTTGACTTCCTGACCCACAGATTGCAATCAGTAAGGATAGGCAACAACACCTCCTCCACGATAATCTTCAACACCGGTATCCTGCAAGCCTGTGTTCCCAGCCCCTTACTGTACTCCTGATCCACTCACAACTGTATGGTGAAATTCAGCTGTAACTCCATTTACAAATTTTCCAATGACACTACTGTAGTAGGTTGGATCTCAAAACAATGATGAGACCGAGTATAGGAACGAGATGGAGACTTAGTAGCCTCGTGTAAAGACAACAATCTCTCCTCCAGTGTTGGCAAAATGAAGGAGCTAGTCATTGACTTCAGGAAGCAGAGGAGAGGACACGCTCCAGTCTGTAACAATGGTGCTGAGGTGGAGATGGTTGAGACCTTCAAGTTCCTAGGAGTAAATATCACCAACAATCTATCCTGGTCCATCCATGTTAACACTACAGTCAAGAAAGCACCCCAACACCTCTATTTCTTCAAAAAGCTAAGGAAATTCAACATGTTCACAATCACTGTCATCAGTTTTTATAGATGCACCATATAATGCATCTTTTCCAGGTGTATCACAACTGATATGGCAACATCCCTGCCCAAAACCACAAGAAATGACAGAGTTGTGCATGCAGCCTGCTTTCCATTGACTCCATCTATACTTCCCACTGGCTCAGGAAAGCAGCCAACGTAATCAAAGACCCCTCCCACCCTGGTTATACTGTTTTCCATCGGTCAGAAGATACAGCAGTTTGAAAACATGTACCAACAGATTCAAGAACAGCTTCTTCCCAGCTATTATGAACAGACCTTCTCATATATTAGAGTTGGTCTTTTTCTGCACATTCTCTGTCATTGTAATACTGTATGCTGCATTCTGTTCTGTAACCCTGATGTACTTACATAAAATATGATTTGTCTGGATAACACACAAAACAATACTTATCTCACTGTATCTCAGTCATGTGACAATAATAAATCAAATTAAATCAACTCCAACCATTCTAGCTTTAACATTATTCAGGTAAAAACAAACGATTGTGGGTGCTGGAAATCTGAATTAAAAACTCGAAACACTCAGTAAGTCTGGCAGCATCTATGGAGGAAGAAATAGTTAATGTTTTGAGTCCAATATGACTCCTTTTCTTCAGCACTTTTTGTTTTTATTAACAACATACAGGTTTGCTGAACTTGTTGTAACTTGTCATCCAGGCTAGTACACAACAGTGAAACCGACAGTCCAAGAAGCCTTCAAACAATAAAACAGAATAACTGCAGCCATATTTATGTGAGAGGCTGTAGGTCATTATACTTTTTCTGAGAGTGTGCTTTCACTGTTCAACAGAGATTGCCAATCTTTTGGAAGTCAGTTCATCTCTCTTGCACTTCATTACCTTGATCTGTACTGCTGGCCTGTCAGCCATCTCCACAATATGACAGAGATAGTAGGAACTGCAGATACTGGAGAATCTGAGATAACAAGGTGTAGAGCTGGATGAACACAGCAGGCCAAGCAGCATCATAGGAGCAGGAAGGCTGACGTTTCAGGCCTAGACCCTTCATCGGAAATGGGGGAGGGGAAGGGGGTTCTGAAATAAATAGGGAGAGAGGGGGAGGCGGATAGAAGATGGATAGAGGAGAAGATAGGTGGAGAGGAGTCAGACAGGTCAAAGAGGTGGGGATGGAGCCAGTAAAGGTGATGTGTATGACAACAGCTTATGCAGAGTCTACCTGTTTGGAGGGTTTAACTAGAATGGAATGGGGATGGGAGCCTGATAAAGAACTCAGAAGAGTGAGAAGCTAGGATAGAAACAAAAGACAGAAAGATAAGCTAAAGTGGAAGAAACACAAAAGGCAAGAACCAAACTGGGCATAGTGTAAAATAAAGCTAAGATGACTAACAAGGTTAAAAAGTCAAGACAAAGGCTTTGTGTCTTAATGCCCAGAGCATTCGCAGTAAGGTAAATACATATAAACGATATGATATAGTTGTGATTACAGACATGTGGCTGCAGGATGACCAAGAATGGTAATTGAACGTCCAGGGATATTCATTATTTAGGAAGGCCAGAGAGAAGGGACGGAAGATGGGGTATCATTATTAGTAAAGGATGAAATCAAGGAATAGTGACAAAGGACATTTGCACAGAAAACCATAATATAGAATCTATGTGGGCAGAAATATTAAACACTGAGGGGCAGAAAAGGTATGCCCCAAACAGCATTGGAGATATACGGGAAGGCATTAAACAAGAACTCAGAGGTCCATCCAATAAGGGTTCAACTGTAATCCTTTAGTTTACATATGGATTGGACAAACTAAACTAACAATAGTATTATGGAGGAGGAAGGAAGGAAAATAGAGTATGAATTGTATAGAACATAAAAACTGAACAGTAAAAGCTTCTATGAATATGTGAATAGAAAAAGATTTGTAAAGACAAATGTCTATCCCTTACACACAGACATCAGGGAAATTATAATGGGGAGCAAAGATAGCAAAAAAAAAGTTGAACATACTGTTTCTTTCTGTTTTCATAAAAGAGGACACAAATCACCTCCCAGAAATGTCAGGGAAGCAACGGTGAGAGGGTGGAATTGAAAGAAATCCACATTACTCAGAAAATGGTGCTGGGGAGATTCATAGAGTTAAAGGCTGACAAATCACCAGGGCCTGATAATCGACATGCTAGAAGGACAAATGGAACTTGTCTTGGCAAAATTGGATGCATTTATGAACATCTTCCAAAATTCTATAGATTCTGGAGCAGTTCCTACAGACTGGAGAGTGACAAATGTAAACCCAAATTTAAAAGGGAACTGGAGACAAGAAAAAAGCAGAATTTCAAAACAGTTGGCAATGGGAAAAATGTTAGACTGTAACATAAAAGACATGATAACAAAATATTTGGAAGGAATAAACAGGATGAGACAAAACCAGCATGGTCTTCAGAAAGGGCAATCATGCTGAACAAATATATGACAGTTTTCTTTTTAAGGATTAACTTGTAGAATAGATAAGGGAAAACCAGTGACTGTGGTGGATTTGGATTTTCAAAAGGCTTTTGGTAAGGTCTCTCAGAAGAGGTTAGTGTAAAGCACATGGGATAGGGGAATAATATATTGGCATGGATCAATAATTTGTTGACAGATAGGAAATATAGGGTGGGAATAAACAGATCTTTCTCCAAATGGTAGGCGGTGACCACTGCCAGGAACTGTCCTTTGGGCCCCAGCTATTCACAATTTTTAAAAAAGACCTGATTGAGGGAACCAATTGCAACGTTTTCAACACAATATTGGGTGGGATTGTGAGTTGCGAGGAGAATGCAAGGAAGCTTCAAGGAAATTTAGACAAGTTGAGTAAGTTCACAAACACATAGCAACCTTGGTATGAAAAATAGAAAAGAAGAGTATTATTAAATGGTTATATATTGAAAAATGTGATTGTAGGCATTTGTCAACAGCAGTCAATGAAAGTAGATAGTCAGGTGCAGCAAGTAATTAGGAAAACAAATGGTATATTGGCTTTCATTGCAAGACGATTTGAGTTCAGTAGTAGGGATCTCTTCCTGCAGCTTTGCAGGGCTTTTGTGAGACCACACCTGGAATATTGCATGCAATTTTGGTTTCCCTACCTAAGAAAGGATGTACTAGCCATTGAGGGAGTGTAACAGAGATTAACTAGGCTGATACTGGGGATGGCAGGACTGTCATATGAGGAGAGACTGGTGAGACTGGGCCTGTATTTGCTTAGAGTTTAGAAGGATGGGAGGAGATCTGATTGAAACATATAGAATTCTGACAGGGCTGGACAGACTATATGCAGGGAGAATGCTTTCCCATGTTGGGGAATCTAGAGCCATAGGACACAGTCTCAGGATAACAGCTAGACTATTTAGAACTGAAATGAGGAAATCTTTCTTCATGAAAGGGGAATGAACATGTGGACTTTTTTGCAACAGAAAGCTGTGGAGCCCAAGTCATTAAATATATTCACGAAAGAGATAGCTTAACTTTTAGATTTTAAAGGCATCAAGGGGTAGAGGGAGAAACTGGAATATGGCATTGAGATAGATGATCATCCATGAGTACAATGAATGGTTCATTTCTTTCTTTCTCTGTTTACCTTGGACCTCTGATGAGGCAATGGAGGTAAACCATCAGTAACCCTAATAACATCAGGTAAAACATCCATTGATTCCTCGTCAGGCACAAGCCATTCCATAGGATAGAGTGGCTAGACACAGAGATTCAGCTTGAAGTAGATGGGACTGTCAGTATGGAATCCTCAATGCAGAGGATTAGCTTTCTCTTCATTCGTGAGCATGTATCTCAGGAAGCTTAGGCTTTCATTGCAATCATTACAGGCATCTACACCCCCAGGAACAAGCACCCCACCCCACCTCCAAAACCACCACCATCACCACGTGGTCACTCTTTGGCTATCAAGGTGGCTATCGTTGGTGCCCCCATACCTCCATCTGCCTTTGCTTTTCTGTGTCTTCCTGAAGTTCAGGTGCTCTTATTTGAGGAGAGAATGCAGAAAGTTGCGAGAGTGTGAGAAATTAATTGTGTGAAGAGGAGGGAAGGACAACATTTGTAGAGTGGTACTGTGAGTGTGAGGTGATGCAGTCTTGAAAGTGGTGGTGAGTGCAGGTTATTCAGATGGGAAATGATATGACTGTGTGTAAGTAGATCATTAAGATGTGTTGATCTGAGGAGTGTCATTGAGTAGAATGTTGAGAAAATCAAAAGGCTTGGTACCTGATGAAAGAATTATGCCACTCGTCTTACTGCTCTCCTGAGGTCCATAAATCTCTTGGGCATTGTGTTCAGTTTCATTCCTACTGCTGACTTCCTCATCTACTTCCTTTGTTGGAGTAAAACAATATCAAACAAAATACTGCAGATACTGGAAAGCTGAAACAAAAACAAAGTATTGGAGAAACTCAGCAGGACTGGCAGCATCTGTGGAGAGAAAGCAGAGTTAACATTTTGAGTTCAGCAACCCATCTTCAGAACAGAACTGTTATAAGCATCTGAGTCAACAAGGTGCAGAGCTGGATGAACACAGCAGGCCAAGCAGCATCATAGGAGCAGAAAGGCTGACGTTTCGGGCCTAGACCCTTCATCAGAAATGGGGGAGGGGAAGGGGGTTCTGAAATAAATAGGGAGAGAGGGGGAGGCGGATAGAAGATGGATAGAGGAGAAGATAA
>NW_025977592.1:0-6893 GCF_021869965.1 Rhincodon typus | reverse complement strand
ATCATCTCTAACGCATGAAGCCATGCTGACTACTCCTAATCAAACCCAATCTTTCGATATGCATGCATATCCTATCCCTCAGAATCTTCTCAAGTAACTTACCTACCACACATGTTATGCTTACAAGTCTGTAATTCCCAGGTTTCTCTTTGCAGAACTTCTAATACTTACAACACCTCCTCCACTGTGATACGGACTGTCACCAAGATATCGCCACTAATTCCACAAAGTTGCCAAGTCTTCATGTCTTTCTCCACAGTTAACAAATAGGCAAACTATTCATTGAGAACCTTATCCATCTCCTGCAGTTCCACACATACATGTCCACTTTGGCCATTCAGAGTTCCTATTCTCTCTCCAGTTACTTTGACTGCTATAATATACTGAAAGAATCCATTTGGTTTCACCCTAACCTTTTCAGTCAAAGCTGTCTCGTGCCCCTCTTGAGCCGTCCTGATTTCCTTCTTCAGTAAAATCCTGTATAACCTCTCCACCTCCTATGTCTATCACCCCTCAATTTAAAGCTATGTCCCCTCGTGCTAGCCATCACCACCCAAGGAAAAACGCTCCCACTGTCCACCCTATCTCATCCTCTGATCATCTTGTATGTCTCTATTCAGCCACCTCTTAACCTTCTTCTCTCTAACGAAAACAGACTCATGTCCCTCAGCCTTTCCTCATAAGACCTTCCCTCCATACCAGGCAACATCCTGGTAAATCTCCACTGCACCCTTTCCAATGCTTCCACATCCTTCCTATAATGTGGTGACCAGAACTGTACGCAATGCTCCAAGTGCGGCCGCACCAGAGTTTTGTATAGTTGCAACATGACCTCATGGCTCCGAAACTCAATCCCTCGACCAATAAAACCTAACATACCGTAGGCCTTTTTAACAACGCTGTCAGCCTGGGTTTCAACTTTCAGTGATCTATGCACATGGACACCGAGATCTCTCTGCTCATCCACACTACCAAGAATCTTACCATGAGCCTAGTACTCTGCATTCCTGTTACTCCTTCCAAAGTGAATCACCTCACACTTTTCCACATTAAACTCCATTTGCCACCTCTCAGCCCAGCTCTGCAGCATATCTATGTCCCTCTGTAACCTGCAACATCCTTCCGCACTGTCCACAACTCCACCGACTTTGGTGTCATCCGCAAATTTACTCACCCAACCTTCTACGCCCTCATCCAGGTCATTTTTAAAAATGACAAACAGCAGTTGCCCCAAAAGAGATCCTTGAGGTACACCACTAGTAACTGAACTCCAGAATTAAAATTTCCCATCAACCACCACCCTCTGTCTTCTTACAGCTAGCTAATTTCTGATCCAAACCGTTAAATCACCCTCAATCCCATGCGTCCGGATTTTCTGCAATAGCCGACCATGGGGAACCTTATTAAGTGTTTTCCTGAAATCCATTTCCACCACATCAACCGCTTTACTCTCATCCACCTGTTTGGTCACCTTCCCATAGAACTCAATAAGGATTGTGAGGCACGACCTACCCTTCACAAAACCGTGTTGACTATCCCTAATCAAATTATTCCTTTCCAGATGATTATAAATCCTATGTCTTATAATCCTTTCCAACACTTTACCCACAACCGAAGTAAGGCTCACTGGTCTATAATTACCAGGGTTGTCTCGACTCCCCTTCTTGAACAAGGGGAAAACATTGGCTCGTCTCCAGTCTTCTGGCACTATTCCTGAAGACAATGACGACATAAAGATCAAAGCCAAAGGCTCTGCAATCTCCTCTCCAGCTTCTCAGAGAATCCTAGGATAAACCCCATCCGGCCTAGGGGACTTATCTATTTTCACACCTTCCAGAATTGCTAACACCTCCTCCTTATGAACCTCAATCCCATCCAGTCTAATAGACTGTATCTCAGTATTCTCCTCGACAACATTGTCTTTTTCCTGTGTGAATACTGACGAAAAATTTTCATTTAACGCCTCTCCTATCTCTTTGGACTTGACGCACAACTTCCCACTACTGTCCTTGACTGGCTCTAATCTGAGTCGAGTCATTCTTTTATTCCTGACATACCTATAGAAAGCTTTAGGGTTTTGCTTGATCCTACCTGCTAAAGTCTTCTCATGACCTCTCCTGGCTCTTCTTAGCTCTCTCTTTAGGTCCTTCCTGGCTAACTTGTAACTCTCAAGTGCCCTAACTGAGCCTTCACGCCTCATCTCTACATATGTCTCCTTCTTCCTCTTGACAAGAGATTCAAATTCTTCAGTAAACCATTGTTCCCTCTCTCGACCACTTCCTCCCTGCCTGACAGGTATATGCTTCTGATGGACACGCAGTAGCTGTTCCTTGAACAAGCTCCACATTTCAATTGTGCCTCGTCCCTGCAGTTTCCTTCTCCATCCTATGCATCCTAAATCTTGCCTAATCGCCTCATAATTGCCTTTCCCCCAGCTAAAACTCTCGCCATCCGGAATATACCTATCCCTTTCCATCGGTAAAGTAAACGTAAACGAATTGTTGTCTCTATCACCAAAGTGCTCACCTGCCTCCAAATCTAACACCTGGCCTGGTTCATTACCCAGTACCAAATCCAATATGGCCTTGCCTCTTGTTGGACTATCTACATACTGTGTCAGGAAACCCTCCTGCACACATTGGACAAAAACTGACCCGTCTAAAGTACTTGAACTATAGTGTTTCCAGTCAATATTTGGAAAGTTAAAGTCCCCCATAACAACTCCCCTGTTACTTTCGCTCCTATCCAGAATCATCTTTGCAATCTTTTCCTCTACATCTCTGGAACTTTTTGGAGGCCTATAGAAAACTCCCAACAGAGTGACCTCTCCTTTCCTGTTTCTAACCTCAACCCATCCTACCTCAGTAGATGAGTCCTCATCAAACGTCCTTTCTGCCACCGTAATACTGTCCTTCACTAACAATGCCACACCTCCCCTTCTTTTACCACCTTCCCTGATCTTACTGAAACATCTAAACCCCGGAACCTGCAACAACCATTCCTGTCCCTGCTCTATCCATGTCTCCGAAATGGCCACAACATCAAAGTCCCAGGTACCAACCCATGCTGCAAGTTCACCCACCTTATTCCGGATGCTCCTGGCATTGAAGTAGACACACTTCAAACTACCTTCCTGCCTGCCGGTACACTCCTGCGACCTTCAAACCTTATTCATGACCTCACTACTCTCAACCTCCTGTACACTGGAGCTACAATTCAGGTTCCCATCCACCTGCGGAATTAGTTTAAACCCTCCCGAAGAGCATTAGCAAACTTCCCCCCGAGGATATTGGTACCCCTCTGGTTCAGGTGTCGACCATCCCGTTTGTAGAGGTCCCACCTACCCCAGAATGAGCCCCAATTATCAAGGTGTCTGAATCCCTCCCTCCTGCACCATCCCTGTAGCCACGTGTTCAACTGCTCTCTCTCCATATTCCTCGCCTCCCTAACACGTGGCACGGGTAACAAACCAGAGATAACAACTCTGTTTGTTCCAGCTCTAAGCTTCCACCCGAGCTCCTTGAATTTCTGCTGTCCATCCCCATCCCTTTTCCTCCCTATGTCGTTGGTGCCTATGTGGACCATGACTTGGGGCTGCTCCCCCTCCCCCTTAAGGATCCCGAAAACACAATCTGAGACATCACGGACCCTGGCACCTGGGAGGCAACACACCAACTGCGACTCTCTCTCGTTCCCACAGAAACACCTAACTGTCCCCCTAACTATGGAGTCCCCAATGACTAATGCTCTCCTCCTCTCCCCGCTTCCCCTCTGAGCAACAGGGACAGACTCTGTGCCAGAGACCTGGCACTAGCCCTCAAGTCAAAGACACACCAATCTGCCAAGTCTGAAGAGAACGAATTCAGGGAGAATTACAAAACCTCCAGGATCCCGTGAATTTGTAAAATTAGAGACTTGGGGAAATCTGGGGTCACGGTAAATTTAATGGTACATACAAAATAGGGTAAAGCTTGGTGGAGATGTTGTATGAAGTAATAATTTTGAAAGGTTTAATTCTCGCAGGAGTTTATCCAATCATGTCTTGAGGACTTGTGCAAGATAAAGAGCATCTTGGAACCCACAGAGGACAGAGATCTTAACCTAGATTTCCTCATCATTGTGGGAACAACTTGCTGAATTAACTGATCACTTTCAATCACTAAATGACACCTTGTTTTTCTAAAAAAAAACATGCCGCTTCTTGTTGAGACTCATTGGTCGTTTTACTTGACCACCAATCAGGTTGGTCAAGAAGAGAGGCTGGTAGCAGTAAAGTGCCCCAACCACAATCTGAGAGTGGTAGGCATTGCAGGGCATACAACTTGTAGCATTGGGCCCTGTTTACTTTCAGGTTGGCGCAGTGGCAGGATCCCAATAAAAACAGTTTTGAAAGCGTCAAACTTTGAAAGAGTCAGCGGAAGCAACAAGGCAAAAGGAATGAAGCGAGATGTCCACATGCACAAGGAAATGCCAGGGTCCGTGCCAATAGATGAGCTGAGATGACGCACTGAGTGCCAACCCTGCTCTCAATCCCAAAACCTTCAGTGGCTGGTTACTGGTGGCACCTGATTCCATGAAATGACATTGTTTTCTGCCTACATTCTTCCTGCTACTTCCTCGTCAAAGCAGAACACCAGCTGCCTGGCTAATGTCAAGCCAACAACGTAACAAAGAGCCAAGCTTACTGGGAGTCTCTGGGGAGGGCGGGGGCATGACTGGTTTCTGTCCAAGCCGTCTTAATGAAAGTGCATTCTGATAGTGTCCCTTTTCAACTTCAGAACGTGCCAAAAGCGATTCGCGGTCACTGGGGTGAAAAGTTTGAAGAGATTTGGAGTTTGGGTTGTGCATGTCTTTGTAGAGGAGGTTGTAGACATGCTCGCCGAGCCAGTGGGTTTGGTTGCAAATGTTTCATCACCCTGCCCGGGAACATAGGCAGCGTGCCTCCGCCGAAGCGTTGGTGTTCTGTCCCGTCCCACTTGTTATTTATAGGTCTCGGTTTGCTGGAGTGGTTGGTATCACTTCCAGTTCTGTTTCTCAGTGATTGCCCTGTCCTGATATACAAACCACTGAGAAACAGAACCGGAAGTAATCCCAATCATTCCAGCAAACTAAGACATATAAATAACTATTTGGACGGAACACCAAGGCTTCACTGGAGGTGCACTGATGATGTTATCTAGCAGGGTGACGAAACATTTGCAACCAAATGCACCTGCTCAGCAAGCATATCTACAACCTCAATGGGGTGAACTTTGAAGTGTGGCGTCTGTGGTAATGTAGGGAGAAGCAGCAGGAAATTTGGGCACTGCAAGCTCCCACAATTTGCTCACATTTAGCATTGCTCACTGAGGGAAAATGAGTAACCAGAATACCAGCGAAGATTTGACAAACAGTGCCTGGAGTATACTTAATTTACAAGCAGTTATGTGAGTGAAACGGTGATGAATTTAACTTTGTACCCAACATAACAGAGCTGCGACAATGCTTGCCCTGTATCCTAAGCGGCAGACTCCTCAAGGAGGCACTTAAACATGGTGTGAGCTCAAAGAAAATCAGCCCCATTGGCTTATCAGAGAAAGGATGAACATTAATATCACCACACACCCAGAACTAAGTGCTCAGATGTACAGAACACCCTCTCTTTTCCCTCCACGCTAAAGTTATTGAATAACATTGTTCGAAGACAAGCTCAACAGTTTTGTTCTTTTTCTGCCTGTGATTGAATGCAGTGGTTAATGATGATGGCCATGTGGTATTACAGCTGGACAGTTATTCCAGAGACCCAAGTGATGTTCTGAGGAGATGGGTTCGAATCCCACTGCAGCGGAAAGTGGAATTTGAATTCAATGAAAATATCTGGAATTAAGAGTCTAATAATGACAGAGTCTGTTACCCATTGTTGGGAGAAAACCATCTCGTTCACCAATGTCCTTTAGGGAAGGAAACTACCATCCTTCCTTAGAGTATAACTGCCCGCTGGACAATAAACACCAGCCTAGCCTGTGACACCCTCATCCATGAGGAAATTTTTCTAAAAATTCTTTGATAATGATTGGTGCACTGCATTAGCTAAACCGAATCTGGATTGCTGAAACTCTCCAGGGCACTGTGAACATCCTCGGACATTTGTGTGAAGATATTAGGAGGAAGAGAACAAATTATAGAGAAACACATGGCTCAAGGTAACGGAGATTTCACAGCTAAAGTTTATGAAGGTGCTTGGGCAGTAACTCTCAGGTTTGCGTTGTGGCCTTCCTTCTAATTCGGTCACCAGCAATGGGTTATAATTTTTGATCTTTGATGCAGGAGGGAAAGCATATGTTCATTGTCCATCTGCAGACCCCAGTGTCAGTGAGGGCCTGAAGGCTGGATGAGAATTAAGGCCCACCCATTCCAAAACAGAGCCCCCAGAGTGTGTTTACGTTCAGATGGGATTTGTACAGTAGATGCTGGAGTCAGGACCATCTGTCTCTGACATCAGCCCAAAACTCCCAGTAGAAAGCCCATGAAAAAAACAAACTAATATTTAGAGCGGAGGGTGGACATTTGTGCTGGAGATTCTTTCTGAAGTATACAAGACTAGTCAGAGCAGCGTGTCTTGTTCACCAGTTTGACTTGTCCCATAGAATTGCCACAGTGTAGAAGCAGCCCAATGGGCCCATCGAGCCCACACTGCTGCCCCAACCCCTCCGAAGAGCAGCCCATCCAGACCCATCCCCCTACCCTCTCCCTGTAACCCTATAACCCCCATGGCTAACCCACCTCGCCTGCACATCCCTGGACACTGGGGCAATTTCCCATGGCCAATTCACCCTGACCTGCACATCTTTGGGCTGTGGGAGAAACCTGAGCACTCAGTGTAAACACAGACACAGGGATAATGTGCAAACACC
>NW_025977591.1:3857-6893 GCF_021869965.1 Rhincodon typus | reverse complement strand
ATCTGTCTTCACGAAGGAGGACACAAATAATCTTCAGGAAATGCTACGGGACAGAGGGTCAAGATGAAGGAGGAACTGAAGGAAATCCTTATTTGTCAGGCAATGGTATTGGGGAAATTGATGGGATTAAAACACAAAAAGTCATCAGGGCCTGATGCTCTGCAACCCAGAGTACTTAAGGAAGTGGTCCTGGAAATAGCAGATGCATTGGTGATCATTTTCCAGCATTCTGTAGACTCTGGAAGAGTTCCAATGGACTGGAGGTTAGCTAATGTAACTCCACTCTTGAAAAAAGGAGGGAGAAAGAAAATGGGGAATTATAGGCTGGTTAGTCTGACATCAGAGGAGGGGAAATTGCTGGAATCAATTATTAAGGACGTAATAACTGAGCTTTTGGAAAGTGGTGACAGAATCGGTCCTAGTCAGCATGGATTCACTAAAGGGAAATCACACTTGACAAATCTTCTGGAATTTTTCGAGGGTATGGCCAGTAGAGTACACAATGGTGAATCTGGATTTTCTAAAGGCTTTTGACAAGGTTCCACACAACAGACTAGTATGGAAAATTAAAGCTCATGGTATCGGAGGTAATGTAATGGCATGGACAGAGAACTATTTGGTAGTTGGAAAGCAGAGAGATGGATTAAACAGGTCCTTTTCAGAGTGGCAGGCAGTAATGCTGAGTTCAGTGCTGGGACCCCAGCTGTTCACATATACATTAATAATTTGGATGAAGGAATTGAATACAATATCTCCAAATTTGCAGATGACACTAAATTGAGTGGCAGTGTGTGCTGTGAGGAGGATGCTCAGAGGCTGCAGGGTGACTTGGACAGACTGGCTGAGTGGGTAAATACCTGGCAAATGCAATATACTGTGGATAAATGTGAGGCTACCCACTTTGGTCCCAAAAACAGGGGAAGGCAGATCATTATCTGAGTGGTGGCAGTTTAGGAGAAGGTGAGGTGCAACGAGACCTGGGTGTCATGGTGGAACAGTCACTGAAGGTTGGTATGCAGGTACAGCAGGCAGTGAGGAAAGCTAATGGCATGTGGCCTTCATAGCGAGAGGATTTTAGTATCGGAGTAAGGAATGTCCTGTTGCAGTTATACAGGGCCTTGGTGAGGCCACACCTTGAGTATTGTGAGCTGTTTTGGTCTCCCAGTCTGAGGAAGGACATTGTTGCTATTGAGGGAGAGCAGCGAAGGTTCACCAGACAGATTCCCGGGATGGCAGGACTGACATATGAGGAAAGACCGGATTGACTGGGCTTGTATTCACTGGAATTTAGAAGAATGAGGGGGCATCTCATAGAAACATGTAAAATCCTGATGGGCTTGGACAGGCTAGATGTGGGAAGAATGTTCTTGATGTTGGGGAAGTCCAGAACTAGGGTCACAGTCTAAGAATAAAGGGTAAGCCATTCAGGACTGAGATGAGGAAGAATTTCTTCACTCAGAGAGTTGTGAACCTGTGGAATTCTCGAGGGGTATGGGAAGAGGGCAGGAATGAGATACTGAGATTACTCAAGACCTGATAATCTACATCCCAGAGTATTTAAGGAAGTGGCCCTAAAAATAGTGGAATCTATGGTGGTTAGCTTCCAATATTTTACAGATTCTGGAACAGTTCCTACAGATTGGAGAGTGGCTAATGTAACTCTACTATTCAAAAAGGGAGTCAAAGAGTAAACAGGGAATTATAGACATAAGAACATATGAACTAGGAGCAGGAGTAGGCCGTCTGGCCCTTCGAGCCTGCTCCGCCATTCAATAAGATCATGGCTGATCCTTTCATGGACTCAGATCCACTTACCCGTGTTCTCACCGTATCCCTTAATTCCTTTATTGTTCAAAAAAATCTACCTTTTTTTTAAAAACATTTACTGAAGTAGCATCAACTACTTCACTGGGCAAGGAATTCCATAGATTAATTCTTGTCCTTGACCAGTGAGTCTGACATCAATTGTAGGGGCATGCTAGAGTCCATTATAAAAGAATTAATAGCTGAGCATTTGGAAAATAGTGGAAGAATCAGACACAGTCAGCTTATGAAAAGAAAATCAGGCTTGATAAATCGACTGGAATTCTTCAAAAATATAACTAGTAGAGTTGATCAAGGGGAGCCAGTCGAATGTGGTTTATTTAAACTTTCAGAATGCTTTTAATAAAGTGCCACATAAGAGATTAATATGTAAAATTAAAGCTCATGGGATTTGGGGGGGTATTATATTGAGCTGGATAGAAAATCAGACAGCAGCAGAAAACAAGGGGTGGGAATATATGGGTGTTTTTCTGAATGGCAGTGACTAGTGGGGTACCTTAGGCACCAGTGCTAGGACCCCAGCTATTCGCAATGTAGCTAATGATTTAGATGAGGGAACGAAATACAATATCACCAAATCTGCAGATAACACAAAGCTGGGTGGAAGGGTGAGCTGTGAGGAGGATGCAGAGATGTTGCAGTGTGATTTGGACAGGCTGAAGGAGCGGGCTAATGCAAGGTAAATTCAGTATAATGTGAGGCTATCCACTCTGGCAGCAAAAGTAGGAATTATGGATTACAATCTGAATGGCTGTAAATGGAGCGAGGGGAATGTTTGACAAGACCTGGGTGTAATTGCACACCATTTGCTGAAGATAAACATGTAGATGCAGCAGATGTTGGCCTTCACAGTGAGAGGATTTGAGTACAGGAGTAAGGATATTTTGCTGCAATTATACAGGGAATTTATGAGACCACACCTAGAGCAATGTGTGCAGTTTTGTTCTCCTTATCTGACAAAGAATTTTGTGCAGCGAAAGTTTACCATATTAATTCCCACAATGGCAGGAGTGATGTATGAGGAAAGATTGAATCATAAAGATTATATTTGCTGGTGTTCAGAAAAATGAGAAGGGAAGCTCATAGAAGCTCATCAAATTCTAACAGGACTGGACAAGGTAGATGCAGGAAGGAAGTTCCTGATGGCAGGAGAGTCCAGAACCAGGGGATCACATTCTAAAGATACAGGTAAGTCATTGTGGACTGAGATTA
>NW_025977591.1:0-3847 GCF_021869965.1 Rhincodon typus | reverse complement strand
GGAATTATATAAATTACAAGTTTAAAAAAATCATTTCTAAAGTTGAACAACTAATTGGATCACTCTAACAGAGAGCTAGTACAGGCATGACTGGCTGAATGATTTCCTTCCATTATTCTGAGCTGCTTTGGGGTCAGTTAATGCTTTCATGTTGTGTGCTGGTCAGTGAGCTATTGAATACGCTGTGAAGACATTCTAAGCAACAATACAGTTCTACAGCCAGAACATCAGGCTGACTCAGCTAACATTGCACTCACCTGCAGGTTTAAAAAACTTGACATCATTTGCTGGGTCATACAGAGAGGCTGGGCAGCAAGTTGACAACACAAACTGCCATAGAGAGGCAACCAAAAGGAGCAACACTCTACAATGGAAAGCAGGAGAGAAAACTCAAACTGATTATGTGTAAGCATGAGAATGGGGCAGAGAGATAAACAGAGAAAGAGATAGACATAGGAACGGAGACACACCATCTGAAATGGTTTTCATTCACTCAATGGATATGGCTGTCATTCGCTGGGCCTGAAATTATTGCCCATCTTTAGTTATTCCCGGGTATTATATTGCTGTTCCTTCAGTCTTGCTGTGTCAATATCCCAGAACTCCACTGTGTCAGATGGCAGTTCATCACCACTTTCTCAAGGGCAATTAGGAATTGGCAATAAGTAATGGCCCAGCTCATGATGGCACACACAAACAATGCTGATGAGCTAGTAATCAAGAGACGCAGCAAAATTGCTTGTGAATATAGATTCAAATCTCACCATGGCAGAATTCATTCTGTTTAGTTGATGTAATAGTTTACACTCCTCTTAACTAGGATGCCTACATCATCGCTGTCTTTGGGAAGGCAGAGATAAAGGGCTCAGAAAGAACAATCACTATTGGTCTCTATTCTCCTTCATCACACCACCCCTATCCCGAGCTCTGCACAGTTCAGTCAACTATGATAAAACAACAAAGAACAGTACAGTAGAGGAACAGGCCCTTCATCCCACCAAGTCTGCGCAGACTTATATGACATCTTTCATAGAAGCCTATCAAATTCTAACAGGACTAGACAAGGTAGATGCAGGAAGGAAGTTCCTGATGGCAGGAGAGTCCAGAACCAGGGATCACATTCTAAAGATACAGGTAAGTCATTGTGGACTGAGATTAGGAGAAATTTCTTCACCCAGAGTTTGTTGAACCTGTGGAATTTGCTACCACGGAAAGCTGTCATGGCCAAACCTTTGTAAGATTTCTAGGGGAGTTGGATATTGCACTTGGGGCTAAAGGGTATGGAGGAAAAGCAGGAACAAGCTATTGAGTTGGGCAATCAGCCATAATCATAATGAATGGTGCAGTAAACTCTAAGGCCAATTGGCCTTCCTGTTTTCAGTGTTTCCATGTGCGATAGGGTTAGGCCTATGCATGCTGTTTTTCATGTTAGCTTTTTCTTCTCGGTGGTTTTAATATATAAATTTCCCTATCTGACACTGTGGGATTCAAATCCATGTTTTCGAAGCATTAGCCCAGGATTGCCTTTTCCCAGTCTGGTCACATTACTTCCACGCCACCATTTCAGCTACAGGCCAATGCTCAAATCAACTGTAGAAACAGATTCAATATTTACATTTAATTCAATATTTTATTCAACATAAAGGGAATTATGTAAATAACTAGTTAATAACTAGTTTAAAAAATCTTTTCCAAAGTTTAAAAACTAATTGGCAAGTAGGGTTAACGAGAATTCCAAGGCACTCTATAAATACATTAAAAACAAGAGGATACCTTGGGATAAGACAGTGTGGAGCTGGATGAACACAGCAGGCCAGGCAGCATCAGAGGAGCAGGAAAGTTGATGTTTTGGGTCGGGACCCGTCTTCAGAAAATCATCACAGCGGAATTCTGGGAGACATCGCCACAGTCATCCCTGTGGAACACCACCAGTCACGGACCTTCAGCCAGAAAAACACCCCTTCTACAATATCCTCTGCCTTCTATGGGCAAGCTCATTCTGAATCCATGTGGCCAAGTCACTGGGGATCCCATGGATTTTAATCGTCTAGATGAGCTACGATGAGGGACCTTGTCGAAATCCTTACTGAAATTCATGCAAACAACCTCTACCCTCATCGATCACCTTCCGCACCACCTCAAAAAATTCAATAAAGTTAGTAAGACATGACCTGCCCTGCACAAAACCATGCTTTTCCAAACGTGTGTAAATCCCTATCCCGAAGAATTCTCTGCAATAACTTCCCAACCATGTGAGACTCACCGGTCTGTAGTTTCCTGGATTATCCTTATTTTCCTTATTGAACAGAGGAATAACATTAGCTACTCACCAGCCTACCAGGACCTCTCCAGTGGCTAGCGAGGATACAAAGATCCTGGTCAAGGTCCCAGTAATCTCCTCTCTTGCCTCTCTCAACAACCTGGGGTAGATACCATCGGGTCCTGGGGACTTATCCACTTTAATGCTCTTCAAGAGACCCAGCACCCATTCTTTCTTGATCTCAAAACACCCTATCATATTAGCACACTCCACACTAATCTCACCATCCTCCAAATCTATCTCCTGGGTGAAAATTGATACAAAGTACTCATTTAGGATCTCACCCACGTCCTCTGCCTCCAAGCACAAGTTCCCTCCTTTATCTTTGAGTGGTCCTACCTTCTCCCTAGTTATCCTCTTGTTTTTAATATATCTATAGAATACTTTGTGATTCTCTTTAACCCTACTTGCAAAGGTCATTTCATAGCCCCTTCTTACTCTCTTAATTCCCAGCTTGAGTTATTTCCTGCTTTATGTTCCTCATGGGCCCTGTCCAATTTTAGCTTCCTAAACCTTACATATGCTTCTATTTTACTTTTGACAAAATTCACAACCTCCCTCGTTATCCAAGGGTCCCTTACCTGGCCACCCTTGTCCTTCCCCTTTACTGGATCATGCCGGTCCTGAACTCTGATCAGCAGATCTTTGAACAATTTCCACATGTCAAATGTGGACTTGCCTGAGAACAGCTCCTCCCAATTAACACTCCCCAGCTCCTGTCTAATACTGACATTATTTGACCTGCCCCAATTTAGTACCTTCCCGCAAGGTCTTGTCTTATCCTCCTGATAAATAGCTATCTTAAAACTTAAGGGGTTGTGATCACTGCTTCCAAAATGCCCTTCCACTGAAAGGTCAGTCACCAGGCCAGGCTCATTAGCCAGTACAAGATCCAGTATGGTCCCTCCTCTAGTTGAACTATCCACATACTGTTTCAAGAAACCCTCTTGGATGCACCTTAACAAATTATGCCTCTTGCTCTAAGGGGGTCCCAGTCAATGTTGGGGAAGTTAAAGTCACCCACTATGACAACCCTGTTTTTATTGCACCTTTCCATAAGCTGCCTACATACCTGTTCCTCAATCTCTTGGTGGCTGTTCTGAGGAAGGGTCACCGGACCCAAAACGTTAACTCTGTTTTCTCCTCCACAGATGCTGCCAAACCTGCTGAGCTTTTCCAGCAACTTTGTTTTTGCTCTTGGTGGCTGTTGGCGGGCCTATAGCATAATCCTATCAGAGTGACTGCACCCATCTTATTTTTGAGCTGTACCCATACTGCATCAGTGGATGAGCCCTCCAGCATGTCCTCTCTGAGTGCAGATGTGACATTCTCCCTGATTATTCGCACAACTCCTCCACCTCTTTTACTTCCTCTCTATCTTGTCTTAAATAATGAAACATAATTACATAAGATTACATAAGAACTAGGAGCAGGAGTAGGCCGTCTGGCCCTTCGAGCCTGCTCCGCCATTCAATGAGATCATGGCTGATCTTTTCGTGGACTTAGATCCACTCACCCGCGTTCTCA
>NW_025977590.1:832-6894 GCF_021869965.1 Rhincodon typus | reverse complement strand
GAAGGGGGTCAGCACTGAAGGGCTTCACCATTGAGGGAGTGCTGCACTGAGGAGTGTCAGCACTGAGGGAGTGCTGCACTGAGGGGTTCAGAATTAAGGGTGTGCGACACTGAGTGGGTCAGAATTGAGGTGGTGCTGCACGGATTGGGGTCAGCACTGAGGGAGTGCTGCACTTTTAGATGTTCAATATTAGTGTGTCCTGCACTGTGAAACGGTCAATATGAAGGCAGCGCTGCAATATCACAGAGGCAATGATGAGTGCATGCTGCACTGCTGAACAGTTAAAATTGAAGGGGTGTTCCATGGTCAGAGTGTAAATAGTTAGGGAGCATGGCATTCTCAGAGTTTTATAACTGAGAGAATATCAGTCTGTCGGAGGGTTAATACTGTGGCAGAGATGCACTGTCAGAGAGTCAGTCATCCGAGAGTACGCACTGTTGGAGAGTCAGTACTGAGGAAGTGCCTCATAATCTGAGCGTCAGTTGTCTGGCAGTGCTTGTTGGTTCGTGCACCACTCCCTTAATGCTGACTATGTGACACTGCAAAAGTCTCACAGCACAGAACCTCAGTTCATCAATCCCCAAAAAATGGACCTCTCACAGTCTGCCATATCCTTTGTAGTGATCCTCGCAGCAGCTGCACTCCCTCAGTGCGGTCCCTCTGATAGTGCAGTGCTCCTTTATTATTGGCCTTCTGACAGCACAGCACCCTCTTCATATTGGCCCTGTGACAGTGCAGCACTCCCTCAGTACTGATCCTCCAACAATGGAGCATTCCCTCAATACTGACCCCCAGTGCAGCACTCCATCAAGAGTAACACTGCAGGACACCCCTAATATTACCCCTCTGTCAGTGTGGAACTCCCTCAGTGATGACACTCTGATAGTAAATCAATCCCTCCGACAGTGTTGCACACCCTTAGTACCAACCCACTGACAGTCTCAGCATTCCCTTAATATTGACCAACTCACAGTGCAGCACTCACCTAATATTAAACCCCTGAAAGTGAAGCATTGCATTAATATTGACTTTCTGACAGTACAGCCCACCTCAGTGCTGACCGTCCGACAGTGCAGCACTCCCTCATTACTCACCCTTTGATACTGTAGCACACCTTTAATAATGACACTCTGACAGTGTCACACTCCCTTAACATCGGCCCTTCAACAGTGCAGCACTCCATCAATGATGACACTGTAACAACGCAGGATTCCCTCAGTACTGGCTCTGCAACAGTTAAGCACTCAATCATCTCTGACCCTCTGTAAGTACAGCACACCCCTAATATTGACCCTGTGACAGTGCAGAACTCACTTAATATTGGTCTTCCGACAGAGTGGCACTTCATTGATGAAGACACTCTGACAATGCAGTTTTCCCTCACACTGATCTTCTGACAGTGCAGCATTCTGTCATCATTGACTCCTTGATAGTGCAGCAACATGCTTCTTATTGACCCTCCGACAGTGCAGCACTCCGTCTGTTCTGACTCTACAACATTAATATTGATCCCCTTACGGGCGGTTCTCTCTCAGTACTAACCCCCACAAAGGGAAGCTCTCCCTCATCTTTAACCCTCTGATAGTGCAGCACTCCCTTAATATTAACCCACTACCAGTTTGACACTCCCTTACAATTGAACTACTGGCAGTGCAGAACTCCAACAAAATGATCCTCTGAGTGTCGCACACACTCAATATTGGCCCTCCAACAGTGTAGCACTCACTCAGTGCTGACCGTCTGACATTGATACGCTGATAGTGGAGCAATCCCGTAATATTGACCCACTGACAGAGCAGAACTCCCTCAATATTGGCCTTCAGACAGTACTGTGCTGATCCTTCAGCAGTGCAACGTTCCCTTGATATCAATCTTCTGACATTATAGCACTCCCTCAGTACTAAATCTCTGAACGTGCAGCACTCTCTCAGGACTGATTCTGTGATATTTCAGAACTCCCACATCATTAACCCGTGAGTCCATTGAGGAAGAGCTGCATTGTCAGAAGGCAAATATTAATGGACTGGTAGGATCAATGTTAAAGGGGTTTTGCACTGTCACAAATTCAAGATAGGGTGGAGGGTGGCTCGGTGGTTCGCACTGCTGCCTCACAGCACCAGGGCCCCAGGTTCGATTCCACTCTTGGGCGACCGTCTGTGTGGAGTTTGCACATTCTCCGTGTCTGTGCGGGTTTGTGTGCCCTCTGGGTGCTCCGGATTCCTCCCAAAGTCCAAAGATATGAAGGCTCTGCGATTTGGCTCTGCTAAATTGCCCATAGTGCCCAAGGATGTTTCGGTTAGCTGGCTCAGACATGGGAAATATAGGGTGGGATGCTCTTCGGAAGGACGGTGTGGACTTGTTGGGCTGAATGGCCTGTCGCCACGCTGTAGGGATTCTATGAATCAATATTTAAGGAGTGCTGCACTGACAGAGGGTCAATGGTGAGAGAGTACTGCCCTGTGGGAGGCCAGTAATGAAAGGGAGCCGCCCTGTCAGAAGGTCTATATTAAGAGAGTGCTCCAGTATCAGAGGGTAAATAGTAAGTGAGCATATCTCTCTCAAATGTCCTTGTCCAAGGATCAGTCGTCAGGTTGGTGCTGAGGGAATACCGGTTTGTCAGAGGGTTAATATATGGCAGAAATGGGTCAGAGGGTCAGTCATCAGTACTCCCGAGTGTATTGTACTGTTGGAGGGTCAGTACTAAGGGAGTGCCTCATAGTCAGAGGGTCAGCTCTCTGGCAGTGCTTCTTTGTTAGTGTGCCACTCCCTTAACGCTGACCCTCTGACAGTGCAGCATTCCCTTAATAATGGCCTTCCAACAGAGCGGCACTCCCTCAGTGAAGACACTCTGACAATGCAGCTTTCCCTCACGACTGACCTTCTGACAGCGCAGCATTCTGTCATAATTGACCCTCTGACAGTGCAGCATATGCTTCATATTGACCCTCCGACATTGAGGCACTCGCTCAGTGATGATACTCTGACAATGCAGGACTCCCTCAGTACTAAATTTCTGATTAAGCACTCCCTCAGTGCTAAGAATCTGACAATGGAGAATTCTCTCATTACTGAACCTTTGCTGTGCTGCTGTGCCTGAGCACTCACTCGCTGAAGTTGCAGTACTCCAGTAATAGCTGCCCTCCGACAGTGCACCACTTTCTTAACATTGACCATCGATAGTGGAGCACTCCCTTAATATGGACCCTCTGATAGTGTAGCATTCTTTTAATATTTGCCTGCTCACAGAGCAGCAATCCCCTAATATCAAACTTCTGAGGATGAAATACTCCTTTAATATTGACCATCTGAGAGTGCAGCATTCCCTCGGTGCGAACTCTCTGCCAGTGCAGTACTCCCTGATGATCGGACCACAAGCAGTGTGGCACTCCCTGAATACTGGCCGAACCAACAGTGCAGCATTCCCTGAAAATTGGCCATTGAGAATGCGGCATCCCCTAAAATATTGATCTGTTCGCAGTGCAGTACTATCCTAATATCAAACCTCTATCAGATGGGTCACTACAGAGACAGTGCCTCTTTGTAAGGGGGTCAGTCTGTTCTGAGGATTGATACAGGGTCAACACTGAGGAAGAGCCTCATTGTCAGAGAGTCTGTTCTGAGGCAGTGCCTCAATGTAATGGGGATGGATTGAAGGAGGGCCATATGATTAGTGGGTTATCTCTGAGGCATTGAAGCGCTGTCAAACGGTCAGAACCGTGGAGTGCATTACAGCCAGAGGGTCAATACTGATTCAATGGTCAAAACTGGGGGTGTGCCACATGATCAGAGAGTCAGTACTGAGGAATTGTAGCGGTGTAAGAGGGTCAGAACTGTGGGAGTGCATTATTGTCAGAGTTACATGCTGAACCAGTGCCTCATTTAAGGAGGACGGAATTGAGGAAGTTCATCATGTTTACCGGGTCATTACTGAGGAAGGGCCCCGTAATCAGCAGATCAGCATAGAGGCTTGTCTTATTATCACGAGGTCAGTTCTGAGGCAGTGTGAGCAGTGAGGGAGTGACTCTTTGTTAGAGGATCCATTCCGAGGCAGTGCCTCAATGTGATGGAGTCAGAATAGAGGGAGTGTCAAATGTCCGGGGCTCAATATTGAGGTATTGAAGAACTGTAAGAGTGTCAGTACTGAGGTAATGCAGCACTGTCAGAAGGTCAGAATGATGGGAATGCCTTGTTGTCAACGGGTCAGTTCTGAGGCATTGCCTAATTGCAAAGGGAGTAGAATTGAGGGAGTTTATATGGCCAATACTGAGGTAATGCATCACTGTCAGAGGGTCAGGATGGACTCATTATCAAAGGGTCTGTACTGAAGGATTACCTTATTGTCAGCCGGTCAGATCTGAGGCAGTGCCACTTTGTCAGAGGAACTGTTCTGAGGGATTGCCTCATTGTCAGAGGATCTGGTGTGAGGCACTGCCCGGATGTAATAGGGTCAGAACTGAGGGAATGCAACACGCTTGTAGGGTCAGTACTGAAGTAGTGCAGCACTGCCAGAAGAGCCGTTTGGAGGCAGTCCCTTTTTGTCAGAGGGTCAATACTGAGGCAGTCCCTCATTCTCAGCGGGTCTGAATTGAGGGTATGCCACATGATTAGAGGATCAGTACTGAAGTAATGCAGTACTGTCAGAGGATCAGTACTGAGGGAGTGACTCATTGTCAGAGGGTCAGTACTGAGATAATTAAACACTGTCAGTGGGACTCTGAGAGTAAAAAAGCATGAAAGTGATGCGAAACCTTTATAAAGTAGTGCTGTCACCTCCAGTTGAGTACATAGTGACTTTTGAACACAATATTTTAGGAAGGACATTAAGAGCCTGGAAAGGGCGGAAAGGAAATTGAGCAGAATGACAGCAGCACTACATCCAGGAGGTGGAAGCATACTTGGAAATTTGTGTCCCTGCCTTTAAACTCAATTGCAGTAAAAGATAAAATGTGAGAGTGTTTTAGATAGTTAGATGGGCTTCAGATTGGTTTCACAGGTCGGTGCAACATCGAGGGCCGAAGGGCCTGTACTGCGGTGTCTTGTTCTATGTAATGTTCTATGGTCTACGCTGTTGAAAGCGGGAGACAGGAATGTGGGCTAAAAGGTCAAGACAAAGTTGCAGGATGAGGGAGATTAAAGATCAAATTCACCGTTGAACTCAAAGCAAAGGCAAAGATAACGAAAACAGCAGTTTTTCGAAAAGTTCAGCGGGTCTGGCAGCCTCTGTGGAGGCAAAAAAAGAGTTAAAGTTCTAGGTCCGGTGATCCTTCCACAGAACAAAAAAGCAGTGGTAATGGTTGTTGAGAGGAGACAAAACATTGGTCTACATTCAGTGCTGAGTTCAACAGCTTTAGACCCATTAACACAGTCCTCTGATTGGATGTACTTTTGCCTATTGATTGCATTCTGTCTTCATGATTGATTTCCTTTTCAATCGGATCTTCATTCGACCATTAACACCTGCTCTGGAGCAATGCTTTGTCTCTCCTCTACAACCTTTACCACTCTCTTCCCCTTTTTTTCGTTGGCACACTTTGAACTGCAAACCCCCTCACTCTCTGAAATGCGCTAATAATCCCTTCTGTTCCAAATATTTCTCTATCCCCTTTCGACAAGATCATATCCATCAAATTTCCACTTCACTTCAATTGCAAAACGTTTCACTGTACTCAAAAGAGTAACTTCCTCTTTGCACGGGGGGGGGGGGTGGGGGGGCGGGGGGTGGGTGCCTAGGGAGGGGCCGCATTATCGACGGGGTGTGGTGCGGGGAACGTTGTCGGTGCTGACAGTGACGGTTCAGAATTTGAAAACAAGAGACCTCGCGCCTGTGGGGGCATGCACCTATATTCACCTCCGCTGGCGCTCATTATTCAGTGTGGGCGTGGTCGTGATCGTGGTCTGGCTTTAGAACATAAGCACTAGGAGCAGGAGTAGGCCGTCCGGCCCTTCGAGCCTGCTCCGCCATTCAATAAGATCATGGCTGATCTTTTCATGGACTCAGATCCACTTACCCGCGTTCTCACCATATCCCTTAATTCCTTTATTGTTCAAAAAAAATCTGCCTT
>NW_025977590.1:0-732 GCF_021869965.1 Rhincodon typus | reverse complement strand
CAGACCTTGTCACCTGATTGGTTAAACAGTCGCGCCCGACCCCTTTTGCTCACGTGGGGTTTAGACATGGACTCGTGGTCACATGTTTCCTAGTGACTAATTAGTTGCCGAACACCTGGTCTTTCTTCGTCCGTAGTTCTATACTTTTAACCTGGTCCACATCTGGGGTTGGAAGGCTGTTTCTGGGTATACCATCTTTGTTGAGCCTTGCACGAAGTCTTCCGTGAGGCTTGTTCCTCAGTCTTGGCTCTGTATGTTACCCTGTCTGTTGGGGCCATGATATGATGGCTCTCAGGGCAGGTTGAGTTGAGTTGATCAGTGGGTAAGTACGTAGCAGATGAACCATCTCGCGGAAAGATGTGAAGTTATCTACTTTAGGGGCAAAAACTGAAAAGTCATTTATTATCTGAAGGGTGATAGATTGGGAAAGGGCTGGGTGCACTGAGAACTTAGTGCCCTTGTCGCTGTCGCTGAAATCAAGTATGACCCTGAACCTGACCCTGACCCTATTGCAGGTGATGAACAAGGCAGATGGTTTTTGGCTGCCTTACTGAGGGGATTCATGGATTGGTTATAGTGACAGTGAGTGAAAGATTTACCAGAGTGATTTCTGGGATGGTGGTATTGAGAGACGAATGGAGACTGGATGAGGTAGGGCCATATTCGTGGGAGTTTAAAAGAAGAACGGGCATCTGATTCAAGTCTATAAATTAAAAGAGGACTGGATGAGGT
>NW_025977589.1:6323-6895 GCF_021869965.1 Rhincodon typus | reverse complement strand
TGCCTGTCCCAGACCCGAGCCCCTACATAACTCTAATCCAAGCCCCAGCCTGACCCAGCCCCCATCTTTCGCCCTAATTCCAGCCTGTCACTTTCCTGGCCCCGATTCTCCCGTGCCCCGGCCACACAATTAGAGGGTCATGACTGTGATATTATGATCAGCGGGTCAGTACTGAGGGACTGCCTTATTGTCAGTGTGTCAGTTCTGAGGCATTGTTCATTTGTCAGAGGGTTCGTCGTATGGGAATGACTCATTGTCAGAGTTTGTGTTCTCAGGCAGTTCCTCAGTGTAACGGTGTGGGAATTGAGGGTTTGCTACACAGAGAGGGTCAGTGCTAAGGTATTGCAGCTGTATTAGAGGATCAGTGCTGAGGCATTGCCTCACGATAAAGGCATCAACAGTGAGGTAGTGCGAAACGATTACAGGGTCATTAAGACATTGCAACACTGTGACAGTGTCAGAACTGAAGGACTGTTTCATTATCAGAGGGGCATCACTGAGGGATTGAAGCACTGTCAGTATTCCAGTATGGAGGGAGTGCTTCATTGTCAGAGGGTCTTTACTGCAGGAGT
>NW_025977589.1:0-6223 GCF_021869965.1 Rhincodon typus | reverse complement strand
GGCTTCGTTATTATTGTGTCATTACCTTGGGCCTTGGCATATTGTCAGCTGGTCAGTTCTGAGACAGAGTCTCTTTGTCAGTGGGTCAGCACTGAGGCTTTGCTTCCGTATAATGGTGTCAGAATGGAGGGTTTGCCACAGACTGACGGTAAGTACTGAGGTATTTCAGTTCTATCAGGGTCAGAATCCAGGCAGTACCTCATTAGCAAAGGATCACTTCTGCAGCAGTGAGAGAGGGTCAGACTGAAGGAGTGCCTCCTTGTCAGATGGTCAGTTCTGACACACTGCTCCTTTGTCAGAGGGTCATTGGTGAGGCAGTGCCTCTTTGTAATGGGATCAGAACTGTCAGGGGGCCAGTACTGTGCGAGAACCTCATGATCAGAGGACAATACTGAGAGAGTGTCTTATCAGAGATTCATTCCGAAGGGTGTGCTTCATTGTTAAAGAGTCCATTCTGAGGGAGGGCATCATTGAGAATCCTAAGGGAAATGCAGGGTTAAGGGGATGGGTGAGATGCGCTTAGAAGGGTCAGTGTGGACTTGGGCTTAATGGCCTGTTTTACACTGTGATTCTGATGAGAGGATCAGTACTGTGACATTTCAGCACTGTTGGCGGGTACGATCAGTGGGAGTGCATAACTGTCAGAGGGTCAATACTGAGGCTGAGGCAGACCCAGGGAAATGTAGACCAGTGAGCCTCTGGACTGACAATCCAGTCCTACCTCAGAACTGATCCTCTGATAGAGCTGCAGCTCCTTAGTACTGACTCAGTAATCGTGAGGTACACCCGCAGTCCTGACCCCATTTCAATGAGGCACGGCCTCAATATTGACCCTCTGACAATGCGGCATTCCCTCAGTACTGACCCAGTGACTATAATGCACTCCCACAGTTCTGACGCGATGGCAACGAGGTCTGATTTCATACAAGGTGCAGGGCTGGATGAACACAGCAGGCCAAGCAGCATCATAGGAGCAGAGAGGCTGACGTTTCGGGCCTAGACCCTTCATCAGAAAAGGATTTCATACAACACCAGTTTACAGTCCAACAGGTTTATTTGAAAGCACAAGCTTTTGGAACCTCACTGAACCTTCAGTCCAAATTCGACACCTCCATATCACGGTAATGAGATCTGACAGGGCTTCCAATACTTAGGGCTAAACCGCTAATCATGTGGCCCTCCGTCCATTCTGATCACATTACATTGAAGCACTGCTTCAGAACGGACCCTTCGTCCTCACCACTGACAGTGCTGACTACATGTACTGACTGTCTAAAATGTAAGCACTCCCTTGATTCTGACTCTCATAATGAGGTACTCGCACAGTACCAATGCTCTGACAGTGAAGCACTTCCTCCAAACTGACCTGCTGACAACGAGGCAGTCCCTCAGGACTAACCTTCTGATAGATCTGCAATACCTCCGTACTGATTATCTAAACGTGTGTGACACCTTCAATTCTTCCCCTCTTCAAATGAGACAATTCCTCAGTAATGACCCTCTGACAATGAGGCAATGCCTCAGAACTGACCCACTTAGAGTGCTGCACTACCACAGAACTGACCATCTAAGCATGTGGCGCACTCAGATCTGACCCCCTTACAGTCAGGTACTGCCTCTGTATTGACCCTCTGACAATGATGCACACCCTCTGTACTGTACCTTTGACAAACAGGCACTGACTCAGTAATGACTCCCGATGATGAGGCATTCTATCGGGACTGAACATATGATATTTAGGAACCTGCTCAGTGCTGACCATATGATAACGAAGCATTCCCACAGCTCTAAACCACTGACAGTGCTGTAATACCTCAGGACAGACCCTCTCATCATGTGACACTGCTTCAATTCTGACATCTGCATCATGAGGCACTGCCTCAGTCCTGACCCTCTGACAATAATGCACTCCCACAGTTCTGACGCTCTGACAATGAGGCATTCATTCAATATTTACACTGTGATAGACCTGCAAAATCTCAGCACTGGCTGTCCAATCAAGAGGCGTATTCTCAATTCTAACCCTGTTGCAATGAGGTACTGCTTCAGTATTGACCCTCTGCGTCTGTGTCGTTTTAAATCCGATGTTATCTGTCTCCGGAGAGTCCACAAAACCATTTTGAAGTCAAAGTAATCCTTTGAAAGATGGTTAAGTAGTAACAGTGCTGTTTTTTATTGGTGTTTGTAATAAATTTCAGGTAATTTTTGGATACACCAAACCGCAAAATTACAGAAGGGGAAGGAGGCCATTTGGCCCATCATACTGAGTTGTCTCTATCATCTCATGCAAATCCTTTTTCCGCCTATCACCTGCACACCATTTTCATCCAATGCCCTCTGAACGTCTCCATTGAAACTCATTCATCACATTTACAGCAGTGGACTCCATAACCTAACTACACACTTTGTGATAAAGCTCTTCTACAAGCAGGGACATCTTCTCCCGATCTACTCTGTTGAGCCCAGTCTCGATTTCAGAAAACCTGAATTCCATCTCCTCTCAGCCTGCTGTTGAGAGAGAACAGTCCAAAACTCTTCAATCTGTCTTGTCGCTGAAGCTTTTCCTACCTGGAACCATTCTAGTAATAAACAGCACATCAATGTATTTGCCTTTTTCCTATAATGTGCAGGCCACAACTGTGCACAATACTCCAGCTGAGATTTAACTTCCCTTGCAGAAGGTCAAAATAATCAACTTCTTACTCGTATACTCTATACCCCTCTTAATAAAGGCTGTATGCTTTATTTATTGCTCTCTCCAGTTGTACTGCTGCCATCATTTCAACTGTGCACGTCCATACTGCTATTTTACATTGGTAGGAAAAACAGTTGAAAGACAAATTGCATCACCTTACACTTCTCTGCATTGTACCTAATCTTCCACCTATCTGCCCACTCCATCAACTTTTCAATGCACTTTTGGAGTTCCACATTATTCTTCTCACAATTTACAATTCTCAAGTTTGATGGCATCTGCAAACTTGGAAATTGTCCCCTGCACACCACAATGAAGATAATTATCTATCTGGTCAGTATGGACGAGTCGGAACAAAGCGTCTGTTTTTATGCTGTACATCTGCGATTCTATGACTCCATGTTCCACTGACAAAAAAGCACTTTCTCAGTAATGTCCTCTGAGAACGAGGCACTCCCACACTGCTGCAAATACCTCAGTACCAACCCTCTTAATATGTGGCACTCCCTCAGTTCTAACAAATTGACCGTGACACAATGCCTCTGGACTCACTCTCTGATCAGTTGGCACTCCCTTAATTCCAACACCTACACAATGAGGCACTCCCTCCGTATTGACCCTCTGACTCCTACAGATCTGACTCACTGACAGTCCTGTATTATTAGCTTTGACCCTTTAATCATTTCTCACTGCCTCAATTCTGACCCCATTACATTGAGGAACTGACTCATTATTAACCCTCTGACAATGAGGGGCCCCCTCAGTACTGAACGTCTGACTGTGCTTCAATACCTCTAGACTGACCCTCTGTCAATAAAGCATTCCCTCAGTTCGACCTTCTCTAAGTGCTGCAATACCTCAGCATTCTCCTGTAATCAAGTGGCACTCCTTCAATTCTAACCCCTTTAGGATGTGGCTCTGCCTCAATGTTTACCCTCTGACAATGAGGCACCCCCTCAGTACTGAATGTCGAATTTTGTGTCATACCCTCAATTCTGAACCCTTTACAATGAGGGGATGTTCACTGATGATTGCACAATGTTCAGAACCATTCGCAGCTCCTCAGATACTGAAGCAGTCCTTGTTAAAAAGCAACAAGACCTGGCTTGGGCCAACAAGAGCAAGTAACATTTGTGTCACACAATACAACCATCAACAATAAGAGACAATCTAACCACTGCCCCTTGGCATTCTACAGTCTTAACATCACTGAATCCCCACTATCAACATCCTGAGGGTCATCATTGACCAGAAACTCTGCTAAACTCACGACATAAACACAGTGCAAGAGCAGGTCAGAAGCTAGGAATACCACGGGGAGTAATTCTCCGGCTGACTCCTCAAAGCCTGTCCACCATCTACAAGGCACAAGTCAGAAGTGTGATGGAATAGTCCCCACTTGCATGGCTAAGTGCAGCCCCAACAGCACAAGAAGCTTTAAACCATCCAGGACAAAGCAGCACGCTTGACTGGCACTACATCCACAAATATCCAGTCCTTCTACCACCGACAGTCAGGAGCAACAGTGTATGCTATCTACAAGATGCTCTGCAGAAATTCACAGAAGATCCTCAGACAAACCCACGACAACTTTCGTCTGGAAGAACAAGGGTAGCATGTCGGAAATGCCACCTTCAAGTTCCCCTCCAATCCAATCACCATCCTGACTTGGAAATACATTGAATGTAACTGTGAAGGAAGACAGTTATCCACCAAGAGGGAGAAAGAGAGAAAGAAAATCTGAGAGAAATTACAAATGCTGTTGCCAAACTAAAATTGTAATCTTCAAATATCCTAAATAATAGCACTAGAGCAGAGAGGGGCAACCATTTGATACTCAATGTCACTATGACACAAGTGAACAGAAACATGTCACCCCCAGGACATACAGAAGAAAAATACCCTCTTCTGTAAATAATACACAAGATTTATCTGTTCTCGTGATGGCAGGCATGGTCTTGTTGAAGAAGGTTCTTTCTAAAAGATGGCTCCTTCACCACCACTCAGTATCAACATGGGAGTGTGTGTGTGGTCCGGGGAGCAAGGTTAATGATGATCTTCAGTTTCCTTCACTGGCTGAATGTTAAAAAGAATGCATCAGTTCGTCAAGTGACCAACTCCCCATGGGAATGGCGGGGCCGGGGGTTTGGAAGAGTTCAAGTGATAAATGCGCGTTGGGAAAACCATCCAAATTGGGGGAAGTTATGTATTAAGCTAATACTGTCAGAATGCTGTTGGGTGGGGCAGAGGACGAGGAAAGATGCAGCAACTGTCTGCTCATGTTGTGGGATACGATTTCACCTGTCAGAGCAGGCCACGGAAACGAAGCAACACAATGAATGCATATGGAAGTGAAACATCAAATTTAAAGAGCAACAACTGTTCCACCTCCATGGACTTGGTGCAAATGCCTCAACAACTGAACAGACTGGCAAATTCCAGGAGGGGTAGTCACTCGGCAGACTTTTCATCATTCAGAAGGCTAAGGACAACCTAAGCTTCTGAATCTCTCCACATTAAGACACAACTCAGGCGTGTGATGGAATATTCCCCACTTTCCTGGACAGGTGCAGCTCCAACAACACAAGAAGGTCAACGCTGTTCAAGATAAAGCAGCCCACTTGATTGGCACCGCATCCACAAACATTCACTCCATCCACCACGAATACTTAGTAGCAGCAGTGTGTGCCATCTGCAAGGTACACTGCCGAAATTCCACCAAAAATCCTCAGACAGCACTTTCCAAACACGTGACTACTTCCATCGAGAAGGACAAGGGTAGCAGATACATGGGAATACCACTGCCTACAAGATCCCCTCCAAACTTTAAATACGTCACCATTCCTTCACTGTCGCTGGCTCAAAACCCTGGACCTCCCTTCCTAATCCCCGCAAAGGGAAGCTCTCCCTCACCTTTAACCCTCTGACAGTGCAGCACTCCCTTAATATTAACCCACTGCCAGTTTGACACTCCCTCACAATTGAACTACTGACAGTGCAGAACTCCAACAAAATGATCCTTTGAGTGTCGCGCACACTCAATATTGGCGCTCCAACAGTGTAACATTCCCTCTGTGCTGACCGTCTGACATTGATACGCTGATAGTGTAGCAATCCCGTAATATTGACCCACTGACACAGCAGAACTCCCTTAATATTGGCCTTCTCACAGTACTGCACTGATCCTTCGGCAGTGCAACGTTCCCTTGATATCAATCTTCTGACATTATAGCACTCCCTCAGTACTAACTCTCTGAATGTGCAGCACTCTCTCAGCACTGATTCTGTGATATTTCAGCACTCCCACATCATTAACCCTCTGACAGTGCAAATCTCCCTTTATATCAACCCTCCAACAGTGCAGTATTTCCTTAATGTTGGACCTCTGATTATGTGATACTCCCTCAGTGTGAAACCTTGACAATGCAGCACTCCCTCGGAAATAAATCTCTGATTAAGCACTTCTTCTGTACTAAATCTCTGGAAATGTAACATTCTCTCTTTACTGACCCTTTACAGTGCTGCACT
>NW_025977588.1:0-6895 GCF_021869965.1 Rhincodon typus | reverse complement strand
ACTTTGTATGCATTAGCTTTCAATTTGATACCCTCCTTTATTTCCTTGTTTATCCATGGCTGATTATTCCTTTTCCTACAGTCCTTCCTTTTCACTGGTATATACTTTTGCTGAGCACTATGAAAAATTGCTTTGAAAGTCCTCTGCTGTTCCTCAATTGTCCCACCATGTAGTCTTTGCTATCAGTCTCCCTTAGCCAAATCCTCCCTCATCCCATTGTAGTCTCCTTTGTTTAAGCACGAGACACTAGTATTGGATAAACCTTCTCACCCTCCATCTGTGTTGTAAATTTGACCATACTATGATCTCTTCTTTCAAGAGGATCCCTAACAATGAGATCATTAATTGTTCCTGTCTCATTACACAGGACCAGATCTTGCTCCCTCTAGGTTCCATTACATACTGTTTGAGGAAACTATCACGGTCACACACTATGAACTCCTCCTCAAGGCTGCCTTGATTGACTTGGTTTGACCAATCAGTATGTATATTAATATCCCCCGTGATAATTTGTCATACTATTTTTGCATGCATCAATTATTTTGTTGTTTATTGCCCGTTCCACACTGATATTATTATTTGCTGACCTACAGACTATGTTTATCAATGACTTTTTCCCCTTATTATTTCTAATTTCCATCCACATTGATTCAACCTTTTTCTCCACTGCACCTATATCATCTCTTACCACCACCCTGATGTCATCCTTAAAGATCAGAGCTACATCACCTCCTTTCCTTCCGGTCTGTCCTTTGAATAGTCTAATAGCCCTTGATATTTAACTCCCAGTAGTGAACACCCTGCAACCATATCTCTTTAATGGTCACTAAATCATACCCATTCATAATGATTTGTGGTGTCAACTCATTTACTTTGTTTCAAATGCTATGAGCATTCAGGTAAAACTAGTTTTTATACCTTCCTTTTGAATCCTAACATCTCCACCAGAAGAACCTTTGTTTTTAAACACTCTTTTTTCTGTCACTACCTGGTTTCCACTTGTCTTCATTGTACACTGCTCAGCTGTTTTTGCTTATTTATTTACCTTGATTCTCTTTTTCTTTAAGCCCTCACCCACTCTAGCCAACTCAGAGCCCCCCTTAGGTTCCCAACCCCCTGCCAAACTAAATTTAAAGTCCACTCAACAGCAAAATCACCCACAAGAATATCATTGCTGTCACTGTTTGGGTGAAGACTGCCCTGGGGCTGCACGGTGGCCCAGTGGTTAGTACTGCTGCCTCACAGCGCTAGGGACCCAGATTGAATTCCATCCTCGGGCAACTGTCTATGTGAAGTTTGCACATTCGCCCCAAGTCTGCGTGGGTTTCCTTTGGCTGCTCCGGTTTCCGCCCACAGTCCAAAGATGGGCAGGCTAGGTGGATTGGCCATGCTAAATTGCCCATAGTGTTCAGGGATGTGTAGATTATGGGGATGGGTCTGGGTGGGATGCTCTGAGAGTCGGTGTAGACTTGTTGAGCCGAAGGGCCTGTTCCCACACTGTAGGAATTCTATGATTCTATTGAACAGGTCCCACCTTCCCCAGAAATGGTCCCAATTATTCAGAAATCTAAAGCCCTCCCTCCTACATCACTCTCCTAGCCACATATTAAACTGCTTAATCTGCCAACACATGGCACAGAAGTCCTGGCTTTCAATCTGGCTCCTAACTCCCTAAATTCAGCCTTCAGGACCTCATCCCTCTTCTTACCATTCATACCAACATGTACCACGGCCACTGGCTGGTTCCCTTTCTCACCGCACCCCCCTCCCCACAAAATGCCCTGCAGCTGCTCAGAAACCTGCAGGATCCTTGCATGAGGGAGGCACAACACCATCCTGTTGTCACTAGAGCAGCTGCAGAAGCGCCTCTCTGTTCCTCTAATGATTCAGTCTCCTATCACTACAGTCCTAACAGCCTTTTTCTCCCCACGGCGGAGGGTTTTTCTTTGGCTGCAATTCCCTGAAGCATTATCACCACTGTCAGAACTCAGCACACAGAATACCCTTTGGCTATTGGGATGGCCTTAGGGGACTCCTGCACTACCTACCTCATCTTATGGTTGCATGCTGTGGTCATCCATTTCCCATCCTCCTGCACGTTTTACACTGTGGGGTGACCACCGTCATGCACGTGCTATCCATGTAACTCTTATTCTCCTCAGTGTCTCCAAACCTCGCTCAAGCTCCGTAACTGGAATACCTCCTGCACATGTTTTGCTCATTGCTACAATCGGCATCCAAGAAGTCCTACATGTTACAGGTGGAGCATACAGCTTGAAGGAGCTGGCCTGCCACCCTTTTAATTAACCCAAAATTTACCTACTAAAAAAAACTAAATCTAATTCTCATTATTACACACTAACAGTTAACTCGTAAGTACAGTAATTCCAACAGGTTATTTGATTAGAGTAAGGAAAATTAAAGAGTTATATTCACCCCTCAAGCAGCCAATCATTTGCTGGCTAGGCTGTGACATTACTCTTGGATCTCGCACTCCCACTCACCATAAGCCGTTTAGCTCTTAAAGATTACTGAGCCTCTGCCGTGAAAGACTGTTCCCAGCTCCAAGGAAAGTCTTTGTGAGATTAGGCCCGAAGTCTGCACTTACCGGTTCCCAAGTATCCGCCCTCCAACTGCTCCAAGGAAAGTCCCTGTAAGACTCTAAATACTGCATTCCTCAACATTCTGTGCTAGGGACTTGTCTATGTACGACAATGATTCACAAATGCAAAATTACCAGATTGATTGAACGTTGCCAGAGGAACATTTAATTCAGTGTCTAGTGGTTTTGTCTTCTATTTCCAATGATTGTAAACACTCAACTATCAGGCTCAATAAATATTGTGGTAATTGTATTGATTTTTAATGATGCAAGATGCATCAATTTGTTCTGTGCACAACTCAAATTATAGTGCGTGTGGATCAGTGATTGATTGGAGTTATTTTTAACTCTGCAGACAGACAGAATGCTTTAAGGCCCGAGGCTTTTTAGAATCAGAATCCTTACAGCCTGGAAGCAGGCCATTTGGCCCATCAAGTATATAACAACCCTGTCAAAAGCATCCCACCCAGACCCACCCCCTACCCTATCCCTGTAACACTGCATTTCCCCTGGCTAATCCACCTAGACTGCACATCCCTGGACATGATTGGCAAGTTAGCATGACCAATCTACCTAACCTGCACAACTTTGGACTGTGGGTGGAAACCAGAGTATCTGGAGGAAACCTATGCAAACAAGGGGAGAATGTGCAAACTCCACATAGACAGTCGCCTGAGAGTAGAATTGAACACAGGTCCCTGGTGCTGTGATGCAGCAGTGCTAACCACTGAGCCACCATGCTGCCCTGGTAGTTATTTAGGTTAATTGGACTGGAATTCAGTAATATAATAATGTCCTTTCTGGTCTGCTATTGTCATGAGACCTCCACCATGAGACACACACACTGGAGGCAGCCATCTTGCAATCACATTAATAAAGACCTGGTAAAAACCAATCTGCCACCCTGTAATCACAACATGGCATCAGAAGAAGAGCTAAGATTGACGAGTTGAAGAGATGTAGAAAAAAGCATAGTTACAGAGCTGTGAAAGCAGTGTACAAGCAACTAAAAGAAACTAAAATGGAAAAAAGAAACAGGCCACATCTGAAATCCTCGGTCAGACAAAATGACTGAAACATTTGTTCTTTCAGCTCCGGTCAAAATGAACAGTGATGGCAAAATTATGAAGTAGTTTGATCTGCTCATGTTTTACTCCTATCCTTGTTCTGAAGAGACTATTTCAAAGCATATTCCATCCTAAATCTCTGCAGAGAACAGAAGAACTGTGCAGTAAAATTAAAAGTCTTAAAGTCTCTAGATAATCATAACTTGTGATCTGTACATCTTCAATATTAGGGCCCAAGCTGAAAAGGAGTCCATTGATCAGCATATGACCTCATTAACTCAGCTCACAGAATCCTATGAAATTATTTGACTAAAAGCTGATCTTATTAAAAACAGGATTGTATTAGTGAAAGTGTGTTGACTGAGAGAGGAGAAATTTACTGTCAAGAACTCAATACAGGGTGCTGAAGTTGTAAATCAGCAACTAGAGCATCTTCAAGGTATAGTAGACTAGAGCTTGCATTATGCTGATGGATACCCCAGGCCCAAAGGATTAACCTTCACTTACAAAGGGCACTATGCAAATACTGTGAAAAATGTGCAGTTTTGGGGAAACAGTATTTTTGCTGCAAGAAACTGAATCATTTGCAGACAAGTGTATAGCCAGACAAAGAGTAACAAGCAGCTACAGATGGCCGCTGGAGATTCTGACTAATCACTATATACTATACTATACAATAGGCTGGTTCAGTCAGGTCAATAAGTGAGGCATGGTTTGTGACTTTTGGAGTAAGGACAGCAGAAGGAGAACATCAGACCAACATAAAGTGTCAGATAAACACTCATACATCATGCAACATCGTGGCCATTACAGACCTGTGTGAAGTGGCTCAACAAGACAAACCCAACAATCTCAAAAGTGAGGTTAAGGCAATATGGCATCATACTCCTGCTAATAGGAAAGACTAGACTGAGTCCATTGCAAGAATATGAGCAAGGTTCTGCAGTTTAACATCATAAATTGCAAGCAATCACACTCGCCTTAGACAGAGCAAGTCTAAAGCTTGCTCTAGTAACCCCATAACATGCCAAAGGTGACTTGCAACTCAACTCAGCACACTGAACCATTGACTGCAGAACAAATTCTAGAGAAGTCTAACAATATGCTTGTGTATCAGTCTGAGATGTATTCCTGGAGAATTTCACCTTGAACAAGATAAGTGTGAGGCTAATTCAGCATCCTGCTAAAGAAAGTTCCAGCTGCCTGATTCCAGATATCCCAGACAGACCATGGATGAAGACAAACAGGAGGCTGGAAGAACATAGCAGGCGAGGTAGCATCTGGAGGAAAGGAACAGTCAATGTTTCGGGTATAACCCTTCTTCAGGACTGGGGGTCTTCAGGACTCCTAAGGTGTACGGTCCAGGTAGCTGGGTGACCCACCAGAAGAGGCAAGTAGGGGGGGGGGGGGGGGGGGGGGGGGGGTGGTGGGAGGCAGATAGTGCAGGGTTCCCCATGGCCATTTCCCTCAGTAACAGGTATACTGTTGGGTGGGTGGGTGACCTTTCAGGCTACCAGCAGCAGTCAGGTCAGTGGCAATGTGACTGGCTCTGAGGGAAAGGGTGCAGTCAGACAGTGCGATACTGATAGAAGACTCAATTGTGAGGGGGACAGACAGGAGATTCTGTGGCTACAGAAGAGACATCAGGATGGTGTGTTGACTCCCGGGTGCCAGGGTCAAGGATGTCTCTGGGCAGTTGCGGAACATTCTGAAGGGGGAGGTTGAACAGCCAGAGGTCATTGTGCACATCAGTACAAATGACATAGGAAAGGGATGGGATCTTGCAAAATGAGTATAAGGAGTTAGGTAAGAAATTAAAATGCAGGATCTCAAGGGTAGTGATCTCTGGATTACTCACAGTGCCACGCGCCAGTGAGGATAGAAATAGAAAGATAGGCCAGATGAATGCGTGGCTGAAGAGCTGGTGTAGGGAGCAAGGTTTTCAGTTCTTGGATCATTGGGATCTTTTCTGGGGTATAGCTGACCTGTACAAGAAGGATGGATTGCACTTGAACCGGAGGGAGTCCAATATCCTTGTGGGGAGATCTGCTAGTGTTACCTGGGAGAGTTTAAACTAGTTTGGCATGGGCTGGGACTGTGAATAGGAGAGGGGCCATCAAGAAGTCAGGGGAAAATACATTAGCTATCAAGAGCAAGTTTAGTCTTCATGATAACCAGGGGCACAGTAAAGGGAGGGAAACTATTTCTGGTTTAAAGTGCGTTTATTTCAATGCACGAGGCCTGACTGGTAAGGCAGATGAGCTCAGAGCATGGATTGGCTCTGGGGACTGGGATATTGTAGTCATAACAGAAACATGGCTGAGAGAAGGGCAGGACCAGCAGTTCAATGTTCCAGGATACGGAAGCTATAAGCATGACAGAAGTTCAAGTAAGCGAGGAGGGAGAGTTGCCCTTTTGATAAAGGAAAGCATAACAACAATGCTTAGAGAGGATATTCTTAAGGGGTCATCAAATGAAGCCATATGGTTAGAACTTAAAAAGGAGATGGTCATTCTGTTGGGACTGTACACCAGGTACTAGAGGTGCAGATGTGTAGAGAGATTGCAGATACCTATTGGAATAACAGAGTAGTATTGGTTGGACATTTTAATTTCCCCTGTATTGACTGGGCCACCCAGAATGTAAAAGGCCCAGATAGGGTGGAATTTGTCAAATATGTCCAAGAAAGTTTCCTAAATCAATATGTAGAGAGCCCTACTTGGGAGGGTGCAACACTGGACTTCCTTTTAGGAAATAAGGTCGGGAAAATGACTGAAGTGTCATTCGGAGAGCACTTTGGGTCCGGTGACCATAACTCCCTTCGTTTTAACATAATTATGGAAAAAGATAGGACAGGTCCACAGGTTAAGGTGCTAAACTGGAGAAGGGCCAATTTTGGCAGGATCTAGCAGAGGTCACAAGGTGTACAGCTGGATGAACACAGCAGGCCAAGCAGCATCATAGGAGCAGGAAGGCTGACATTTCGGGCCTAGACCCTTCATCAGAAATGGGGGAGGGGAAGGGGATTCTGAAATAAATAGGGAGAGAGGGGGAGGCGGATAGAAGTTGGATAGAGAAGATAGGTGGAGAGGAAACAGACAGGTCAAAGAGGCGGGAATGGAGCCAGTAAAGGTGAGTGTAGGTGGGGAGTTAGGGAGGGGATAGGTCAGTCCAGGGAGGACGGACAGGTCAAGGGGGTGGGATGAGGTTAGTAGGTAGGAGATGG
>NW_025977587.1:0-6896 GCF_021869965.1 Rhincodon typus | reverse complement strand
AGGCTGCTCCTATGATGCTGCTTGGCCTGCTGTGTTCATCCAGCTCTGCACCTTGTTGTCTCGGATTTTCCAGCATCTGCAGTTCCTACTATCTCTGATACAACCTTCCTCTTATCTTTCCTTTCCTGAGGCTATTTATCAAAGCTATGCTAATTAGGTTATGACATGATTATTAAAGGGCAGGACCACATGTGGGGGTTTTCAAGGGTCAGAGAATGTAAATAGAATCTGCCTTTCTGAAATGATGATTCAGAAAGAGAATTGATTTTCTCTACGGTTGTATGTCAATACTTCTACTATCTTTTACTATTGGAGAATTCATTCTCCACTTTAATCCCTGTCATCAAACAGAAACAAGGCAGTACCCTCATATGAGAGTTAAACAAGAATTAGTTGGCTGCCAATATTGATCTGATGACCTGCTGAAGGGCAAGAATATGGTATTTACAAGTACAGGTCACAGGTATATCTGCTGTGTTGTGCTAAGACTGATGTCAGTCACCCACCATGTTACATAAATTGTTATTACCTGTGCCAACTACAAAGAAGCAGGATAAGCTGTCTCGGCAAATCCACAGTGAAAACGTCATAGAGTCATCGAGTCAAAGAGTCATAGAACATGGAACAGTGCAGCACAGTACAGGCCCTTAGGCCCACAATGTTGTGCCAACCTATTATCCGACTAAGATCAATCTACCCTGCATACCCTTCATTTTACTATCCTCCATGTACCTATCCAAGAGTTGCTTAAAAGTCTCTAAAGTATCTGACGATACTTTAGACATAGAGTCATACAGCATGGGAACAGGCCCTTTGGCCCAATTCACCCATGCCAACCAAGTTTCCTTAACTGAACTAGAATAGAATAGAATAGCAATTTAATATCACATGTAATTTTACAAAAAATTACAGTGTAAAGTTTATAAGATACCATGCCACAGCATGACAGAAATCATAGATAGGAAGGAAAAGGTTAAAAATAAGACAGAGTTCATCTCAGATCAATTTCAGTTCAGGGAAAGTCGATTAAGATAACGAATGCTGGAATACCCCAAAGCCGCGGCTGAATAAGACCTCCACGTTGGGACAAGATCGCCAAACCTGGAGACTGCCATGCCAAGCCGAGACCGCCCCTCCTGAACAAAGCCATCATAATGACACATCGCCACACCAGGCTGGAATACAAGACCTCTACATCGGGCCACTGGAATAACCAAAAGCCACCGCCAAAGAAGACCTCCACACTAAAGAGACCTTCATGTGGGTACCAGACTGCCAAACCTGGAGACCATACCTCCAGAATGAGGCTGTCACAATGAGAAACTGCTGCACCAGGCCGATACTGCCTGTGCCAGACTGAGACAGCCATGCAGGGCTGGAAGCCTCCTCTTCCCTGGGCCCAGGCTGGAACTAGTCCCAGTTGCCTGTGTTTGGACCAGATGCTTCTAAATTTTTCCTATCCGTGTACCTGTCCAAATGCCTTTTAAATGTTGTATCCATCTCTACCACTTGCTTTGGCAGTTTGTTCCATATATGGGCCACCCTCTGTGTGATAAAGTTGCCCCTCAGGTCCCTTTTAAATCTTTCCCCTCTCACCTTAAACCTATGCCCTTTGAGAGGAGTAATACCACCCCACCTGGGATCTATCCTTTGAGAACGGAGGGGAAAACATTTATTCCAGATTCCTGAAACCTGCTCCCACCCTGTACCATGTCTGTAATTCTCAAAGCCATTAATTGGTCCAGAGGTGAGTTTGGCTAAAATAGGACTGTCGGGCATAGGCAGGAGATGGTCCTAGACACAGATGGATAATTTAAAAGGAAGATATCCGCTATAACTGAACCTGTACTTGCCTTTGGAAGTGGGTGCAAAGGGAAAGCAGCCCTACATTTTTCTTAGACTTCCAGGCCCTGACTGAGTTTGTGACACCCAGAGGAGCTGTAGTTTTCCCAGTGTCTGGAAGAAGAGGACAGTGAACCAGATCAAACAGGCAACACTAGAGAAAGCCATGGATGCCAGCTGCCTCACGCACTTCGCAAGAGTCCAAACACTTTTAACATCCCAAAATCAAGCCTCACAGCTCAAGTGGTAGCAACGCGTGAACAACTGATTTAATTCTCCTCCTTTCTCGTGACTTGTTCACACTGCAGTGTGAGCGCAAATGGTACCCTACTGTGTTCCCAATGACTTTGTTCAAATATGTACCAGGCCTCCGTGGTGTTTGAATCTTCAGCCCCAAGAATTTTCCCACCTCACTTTCTCAGGCAAGTAGGGCAACGCATACAAGGAGCATGAGATTAGGCATACATATACAGCCTCATTATAAGTAAAGTCATCACAAGCCCCGAGGGCTATAGGACTGTTCTCTCCTCAGAGAGAGACAGCTTGTGATGGTTTAAGCTGAGAGTCACCATTCCTCAGGCAAGGTGCAAGGTTAAGAAGGTGGGACTCTCATGGTAACTTCTGCTGGTAGAAGAATTAAACCTGTGCTGTTGATATCACTCTGCATTGCAAACTCTCCATCTAGCCAACCAAGCTAATCAACCCCCTTCTCCTATAATAATGGAGGTGAAACAGTAATTTAAAACAACTGTTTGCTGAATAAGTAATTCAAAGTTTGTTTCCACTTTATACAGAGTGTGCATTTATATTTTTTGCAGCAGGAGGTGAATGGATGATTGGAAAAGATAATTGAGATCATGTTGATGATAACACAAGGAGCATGACAACATGTGGAGATTTTCAATGGTCAGAGAATATAGACAGAATCTGCCTTTCTGAAATGATGATTCAAAAGAGAATTGAATCTCTCTACTGTTATGTGATATTACTTTTACTTTCTTTTACACCATTCTCCACTCCAGTCCCTGGCATCAAACAGGGCAGTACACTTATGTGAGAGTTAAACAAATATTGGTTGGCTGCCAATATAGATCTGATGACCTATGAAGAGCAAGAACATGGTATTTACAAGTACAGGTCATAGGTATATATTGAGCTAAGACATAGTGGTTGGTCGACCAATACTTGTATTGAAGGCTGTTTGTGCAGAGTGAACATTGATATTTGAAATTATAATTGTTTTCTATCTGCTTTGCTTTCACAGCTGGAGCTCAGTTAAGTTTCTCATTAGTATAATATTGGAGAAATCAGTATAATTTTAGCTCTCTTAACAAGCTGTCACTACATTGCCATATATAGTCCACACTTTCCATCAATTAATGCTTTAAATCACTTGATGTGCAGGCCTGGATTTTCACAGAGTCTGAAAATCTGATTCCAGGGTTTTTGCCCGCAGTCCTGGTGCCTCCAGTTTTCTCCAGTGTGGGATATGAGTGCTGGATATTGAGCCCATTTTCCACTTTCATGGCCTGGCTGTGTCCCACCAAAGGCAGGTGGCTAGGCAACAGCAAGGACATGAGTTGCAGGGCCACTGTCATCCTGAGAGAGGGATAATAAGTTTGTGCTTCATGGAGGTCTGACAAAATGTCAACTCTGTTTTTTTTTCTCTGTCTACACATGCTGCCTGATCCATTGTGTATTCCAACATTTTCTGCTTTTTTTTTTCAGATTTCTGGGATCCTTTTTGTTTTATTTACTCATGGGATGTGGGTGTCGCTACCTGGCCAGCATTTATTGCCTGACCCTAGCTGCCCTTGAACTGAATGGCTTTCTCGGCCTTTTCAAAGGGCAGTTGAGGGTCACCCACAATGCTGTGGGACTGGAGTCACATGTAGGCCAGATCAGGTAAGGATGGCAGATTTCCTTTCCTGAAGCACATTGGTAAGCTCTATGGTTTTTTCATGTGCGTGGTCTCATAGTCATCATTAGATGTTTAATTCCAGATTTTTTTAAAATTGAATTCAAATTCCACCATCTGCCATAGCAGGAATCATACCCATGTCCTCAGTACATTAGCTGAGTTTCTTGATTAATAGTCTAGCAATAAGACCAGTAGGCTATCACGTCCCCTACAAAACAGCTTAAAGCAGTTTGCTTCCAGACTCCTCCATGCTCCTTGACTGCAGGCTTTCTGTTAAGCCTCACAATGCACCAAACAGAATTCATGTGTGACCTCTCCCTCGAATGAGTTGGCAGCTGCACTGTCCTTACCTACTTTCCTGGCTGCAGGTGGGTGACCAGTGCAGATCCTGCCTACAGTAAATCCTCTCAATTACATGTAGCATCAGTATCAGAGCTAGGGTGTTAATGTCAGAGTTCATGCCAGTATCAGAGTTAGTGTCAGTGTCACAGTTAGTGTCAGTTTCACAGATGGTAGGTGTAAGTCCAAAATCAGACAGCAGTGTTGTGGCTTCATTCTCATTGTCTTCTTGGTGTTCCTGCACAGCCTGGTAAGGTTGCATCTCTTGGGGTTCTGAAAAGAAAAAGAAACAAGGTACGATGGTGGTTTAAGAAGTGGGGGGAAAGTGAAAGGTATGTGCATTCTTACATCATCTGCAGCTTATACATCAGAACAAAGTGTTGGAGAAGGAGAAAATGGGATGTGAGCATGTGTAGGTCTGAGAATAATGTCTTCTTTGGTGGTTTCAGTTGCCAGTCAAGTGACTGCTTCAGCACTATATCCTTCAGAGGAATTAGAATATACAAATGTACCTCCACCCTTCCTCTGGCTAGCTCTGGCAGCACTGCCTTGTCTTGCAAGAGAAAGGCAAAATATATCCCAAAGTATCATGTGTGTTTGACTAATGTGGTTGCCATGGTTGAATAGCTGGCAGTGTAGCAACTATGAGATGCAGGTATGCAGCTTACTGCAACGTTAAATGTGTGAGGCTGAGGTAAAGCCATGAATGTTGATTATGAAGCCGGATAGATAGAGATGGTTGGTACGTGAGTGATGATGATGTGGTGATTTGAACAATTGCTAAAGCTTTTGATGCTGGTGGTAGATATGGCATTTGAAGATACATTTACTGACTTCATCATTTATGTGAGGTTATTGAACTACTTATGGCACTAGAACATAGAACATAGAACAGTACAGCACAGCACAGGCCCTTCGGCCCCCGATGTTGTGCTGGCCTATCATCCTACTAAGATCAATCTACCCTGCATTCCCTACATTTTACTATCCTCCATGTGCCTATCCAAGAGTGTTTTGAAAGTATCTAAAGTATCTGACTCCACTACTACTGCCGGCAACGCATTCCACATGCCCGCCACTCTCTGTGTGAAGAACCTACCTCTGACATCTCCCCTATACCTTCCTCCAATCACCTTAAAATTATGCTCCCTCATAATAGTCATTTCCGCCCTGGGAAAAAGCCTCTGACTATCCATTCTATCTATGCCTCTCATCATCTCGTACACCTCTATCAAGTCACCTCTCATTTTTCTTCGCACTAATGAAAAAAGCCCTAGCTCCCTCAACCTTTCCTCATAAGACCTGCCCTCCAGTCCAGGCAGCATCCTGGTAAATCTCCTTTGCACCCTCTCTAAAGCTTCCACATCCTTCCTATAATGAGGTGACCAGAACTGAACACAATTTTCCAAGTGTGGTCTAACTAGAGTTTTACAGAGCTGCAGCATAACCTCACTGCTCTTAAACTCAATTCCCCCACTACATTCAGTTCCTTAGGATTTGACTTCTGGCACTGACATCTGTATCTTTTTGTTCCTACCAACTTTTGACTGTGTGTCTGGAGACACCTTTCACCTCATTATTGATATAAAATATCCATCCCCTTTTCCAGCTTCACCTTCATGAGTTCAGGGTGGCACAGTGGCTCAGTGGTTAGCACTGCTGCCTCATTGTGCAATGGACCTGGTTTTGATTCCAGCTTCAGGTGACTGTGTGGAGTTTGCACTTTCTTCCCATGTCTTCATGGGCCTCTTCCAGGTGGACTGGTTTTGTTCCACAGTTCAAAGATATACGGATTAGGTGGATTGGCCGTGCCTACAAAAACAATTGTCCCTCAGTGTCCAGGGATGTGCAGATTAGCTGGGTTAACCAATGTGGGGTTATAGGTTTGCAATGGGATGCTCTTTGAGGGTTGATGGGCTGAATGGCCTCTTTCAGCGCTGTAGGGATTCTATGAAATCCAGTGCATAATGCAGAAGTATTGATCTGTTCTCTATTGTGCCTTTCATCACTCTTGGCCAGCAAAGATTTTCTTCAACCGTAACTTGCAGCACCTGTTCCAGTCACAATGAATAGATGCAGGTCGGCTTTAGCAGAATTGCTACCCTTAAACAGTGCAGGCTCAATTTAAGCAATGCTGTTAACTTTGCGCAATAACAGAGCAGGTTAATTTCAAACGGTGTGCACTAGTTTTAAATAGTGCTTAGCTTTGCATAAGAAACAGCCCAGGCTCAGTTTAAGCAGTGCAGGCTAATTTTAAACAGCACAGACTAGCTTTCAAGTGTGCAGGTTAACATTATATATTACAAGTTAGATTTAAACAGGACAGGCCAACTTTAAAATATTCAGGCTCGCCTCAAACTGTGCTGGCTAAATTTAAACAACTCAGCTGGCATTAAACACTGCAGCGTAGGTTAACCATACTTGGCCCTATTCACTTGCAATATTGGTCACCTGGTGATGCATTCAGCCAATGAACAGTGCAGAATATTCTGGATGAATGCAAAGTTAATGCAAAAGAGAAGTCCGTACGAAGTTGCCCTCCGCCTGCAGATTAGCTGTAACTAGTGATCCCTTTGCCCATTCTTGAGGACGATCCAGTTTAGCTCTCTCTAACAAGGTATGGGTTGTACTTGAACTGGACTAGCTGTGTAAAAAGAGAGATAGCAGGAACTGCAGATGCTGGAGAATCTGAGATAACAAGGTGTAGAGCTGGATGAGCACAGCAGGCCAAGCAGCATCAGAGGAGCAGGAAGGCTGACGTTTCGGGCCTAGACCCTTCTTCAGAAATTCAGAG